>NC_066878.1:11705559-11835559 GCF_022985175.1 Labeo rohita
CTTTCTTTCTTTCTTTCTTTCTTTCTTTCCTTCCTTCCTTCCTTCCTTCCTTCCTTCCTTTCTTCAGCGTAAGTGAAGAAGTGAAGAAGTGCCTCCCCTGAGCCCATTGAGTTTTAACAGGAAGTTCCTTTCTTTCTTTCTTTCTTTCCTTCCTTCTTTTTCTTTCTTCCTTTCTTTCTTTCCTTCCTTCCTTCCTTCCTTCCTTCCTTCCTTTCTTCAGCGTAAGTGAAGAAGTGAAGAAGTGCCTCCCCTGAGCCCATTGAGTTTTAACAGGAAGTTCCTTTCTTTCTTTCTTTCTTTCTTTCTTTCTTTCTTACTTTCTTTTTCTTTCTTTTTCGTTCGTTCTTTCTTTCTTTCTTTCTTTATTTCTCTTTCTTTCTTTTTTCTTTCCTTCCTTCCTTCCTTTCTTCAGCGTAAGTACACGTCTCTCTTGCCTCCCCTGAGCCCATTGAGTTTTAACAGGAAGTTCCTTTCTTTCTTTCTTTCTTTCTCTCTTTCTTTCTTTCTTACTTTCTTTTTCTTTTTTTCGTTCTTTCTTTCTTTCTTTCTTTCTTTCTTTCTTTCTTTCTTTCCTTCTTTCCTTCCTTCTTTTTCTTTCTTTCCTTCTTTCTTTCTTTCTTTCTTTCTTTCTTTCCTTCCTTCTTTTTCTTTCTTCCTTCCTTTCTTTCTTTCTTTCTTTCTTTCTTTCTTTCTTTCTTTCTTTCTTTCTTTCTTTCTTTCTTTCTTTTTCTTTCTTTCTTTCTTTCTTTCTTTCTTTCTTTCCTTCCTTCCTTCCTTCCTTCCTTTCTTCAGCGTAAGTGAAGAAGTGAAGTGCCTCCCTTTCTTTCTTTCTTTCTTTCTTTCTTTTTTTTTCTTTTTCTTTTTTCTTTCTCTTTCTTTCTTTCTTTTTCTTTCTGTCTTTCCTCCTTTCTTTCTTTCTCTCTTTTTTCTTTTTCTTTCTTTCTTTCTTTCTTTCTCTTTCTCTTCTTTCTTTACGTGCTATTTAATGTACTGCAAAAATATTTTTATTTTCAATTTACTTTATTTATTTTTACTGTGAGCCATGCATCTAACTTAAAACTTAAACTAAAATATAATCATAAAAACGTTGTTGTTAATAAACTAAATGTTAACTGAAATAACAAATTATACATATATATATATATATATATATATATATATATATATATATATATATATATATATATATATATATATATATGTATATGTACCAGGTGATCATCACTGAGCAATAAAATCTACAGTTACTGTTTGAAAGTCCAAAAAACAGCAAGCGTGTTGTTTCTCCAGCCTCTCGCAACGCGACAGATCTGTCCGAGCTGTCATACGTGATCTACCCCAGTTTGAAATTCGTCGGCCCTCTCTTTGTGGCGGCGGCGTCCGTGCGCACTCTACTGCGTTCGTCACGCGGTGAGTCAGAGGGAGTCGTTCAGTAAACAGTTGGGTCTGAAGGCATAATTAAGGGGAGAGCTGAGGTCTATCACGGCAGGCAGAGATAGGCAGACAGAATGAGAATTCATTTAAATGCCGCCGCTCGGATAAAGGGAAATAATTACTGAGCTTAGCGTGTACACCTGCCTCTGACTGCGAGAGGCATCACCTCACTTGCCACCATTTTGTGTAACGTAGTGAAATGAAGCCTCAGTCTCCCGCCGCTTTGCTCTGTTAGCGAGGATCTGTGGAGGGCAGCTGAGGAGACGAGTTGGCCTTTCTGCTTTGAAATTACTCCTACATGTTACAGAATTTTAGAGTCTGGTTCATGCGCTTGAGCTTTTCTAGTCACGTATAGCACTGCGCTCTTCTATCACCTTTCTTTCTGTTCTCTAAAAAGGGCCATGTTTGACCTGAGATGTAGGGTTGTGGAGTTTCTAGCTCCAAAAACATCTGTCATTTTGGTTCTAATTGACCACTTTATACCTTCTCTCTGTTGCTCACAAGAACAGGATAATAGACTAGACTAGTAGCCTACAAGATGTTTACATACAGTATACTACTGTGGTATAAGAGATTAAATTTCGTATTAGTGTTTCATGTTGTGAATCGAACTTTATTTTCCAAATGTATTCCATGACACTACATCAGCTTTATGATTGAAGATGTACAGAATTTGTTTTTCTCCGAAAGTGTTGTCCGTCGTTGAGAAGAATGCGCCTCTGAGGACAAAAGAAGCAGTGAATTTGAACTCGCAAACAAACACAATCATCTGTCATCTCATGTGTCCATCAGTGTTTCCCTGGAGGGACTCTATCCGTGCGGATGTGTGAGCAGACGCATGTGTGCGCGCCCATGTGGTTGGTTATTTATTTATTTCTTTTTTGATTGTGTTGACCATGGCCTCAAGCAAACAGGAGAAAATTGGGTCTTTTGTTTCTGGGGAGAGAAAGAGAGAGAGAAAAAGCTTAGGAAGATGAGATTCTCCAGTCGCAGTCGTAAGCATCATACATATTATATGACTTTCTACATTAGGAGAAATGAATAATTACAGGGTTGTCAGCAGTGCATCTTAATTTAGTACAATAATTTCATTATTTAAAATAAATGTGTACATTTTAGCATTTTTTTAATGAATTATTTAATATTAAAAAGATTGACTTTTTATTATTTAAATTAAAATAAAAGTATATTTTGTAAAATATAGTAATATTTTATTTTTAATATTATTTAACTATTTTTAATTTTATTCAATGTGAAAATCTGACTCAGTATTTTTTATGTATAACTTCCTTTATATTAACACTTTATATTTTTGGATTTACTGGAGCATTTTCTACTGATTCCACTCTTGACTGTACGAGATGTAGGGTCACGTGTTTCCCTTCCTCCTCGCTGTCCAGTCGTCCCCTAACATGTGCGCTCACATGAGGAGAGTTACGAAGCCTTTCCAGGATGCTAACTAGACTTCAAACAGCCGGGCTGCCTTTTGAAGAAGTGAGGAGAGACCCAGACACACTCACGGTCATTATGTGAGGAATCTTGGAAGAGAAAATGACTCCTTAAATTGAAAGCAACACAAAAAGGATTTTTTTCTGTTGCTGTTGTTGTGGAGAACATCAAAAATGGTTTCAGGGATGCAATTATTTTAGATATATTTTGGACTTGTGGAATTGCTTTTGTGTTGCTTGCTGAGGTTGACATGAGGAGCCAGAGGAGAGGGCATAGAGCATCGTGCAATGCACAAAAACAAGTGGCGCACACACAATACAGCTGTCTAAATAGGGCCTAGAGGACAAAAAAAAAAAAAAAAAAATCTGATAAAATCAGGTGTTTTTACACATTCTCAGGTGGGAAACTATTGTGTGCAAAAAGCACGAAAGGTGTTTGATATTTTTGCTTGATATCTCATATTTATATCAAAACACAGTGGAAGCTTGTTTCCGCATGGGATAAGAGAAAAAGTTTAAAAAATAATAGTAATAATAAAAAAAAAGGTAGTTGTGACTACCTTTTTTTTTTTTTTTTTTCCAGAATTGTGAGTTATAAACATAATTTATAGATATAAACTCTACTCTGAGGAAAAAGAAATCTCAGAATCTGTGAGATATAAATGCACAATTGCAAGATATAACCACAGAACTGAATAATGAACTCATAATTCTGAGAAAAAAGTCAGAATCAGAATAGTGAGATATAAATGTAGAATTGATAGATGTGGACAGAACTGATAGATAAACTCACAATTCTAAGAAAAGAAAATCAGAAATACAAGTTGTAAATGCATAATTGTGAGATATAAATAGAATTGCTAGATGTAAACAGATCAGATAGACAAACTCACAATTCTGAGAAAAAAAGTGAGAACTATGTGATATAAAATCAGAAAAGTGAGATATAAATGCAGAATTGATACATGTAAACAAAACTGATAGATAAACTTGCAATTCTGAGAAAAAAGGCCAAATTGTGAAATATAAAATCTGAATTGTGAGATATAAACAGGATGCAAAGAATTGATAGATAAACTCGCAATTCTGAAAAAAGTCAGAATTGTGAGATATATATGCAGAAATGATGTAAACAGAACTGATAGCTAAACACAATTCTGAGGAAAAAAATTCGGAATTGTGAGATATAAAATCTGAATTGCAAGATATAAACACAGAATTCATAGATGTAAACAGAACTGATAGATAAACTCACAATTCGGAGGGGAAAAAAGTCAGAATTATGTGATAGAAAATCAGAATAGTGAGATATAAATGCAGAATTGATACATGTAAACAGAAATGATAGATAAACTCACAATTCTGAGAAAAAAAGTCTGGATTGTGAGATATAAAATCAGAATTGCGGGATATTAATGTAGAATTGATAGATAAACTCACAATTCTGACGAAAAAGTCTGAATTGTGAGATATAAAATCAGAATTGAAAAATTTAAACAGAATTGATAGATGTAAACAAATCTGATAAACAATTCTGAGAAAAAAAGTCAGAATTATGAAAATATAAATTGAAAGATATAAACAGAATTGATAGATGTAAATAGAATGGATAGATAAACTCACAATTCTGAGAAAAAAAGTCAGAACTATGTGATATAAAATCAGAAAAGTGAGATATAAATGCAGACACATGTAAACAGAATTGATAGATAAACTTGCAATTCTGAAAAAAAGGCCAAATTGTGAAATATAAATGTAGAATTGATGTAAACAGAACTGATAGATAAACTTCCAATTCTGAAAAAAAAAAAAGATATAAATGTAGAATTGATGTAAACAGAACTGATAGATAAACTTCCAATTCTGAGAAAAAAAAAAAAAAAAATTGTGAGATATAAAATCCGAATTGCGAGATATAAACGCAGAATTTGTAGATGTAAACAGAATTGATAGATAAACTCACAGTTCTGACGAAAAAGTCTGAATTGCAAGATATAAATTTAGAATTGATAAATGTACTGTAAACAGAACTGATAGATAAACACAATTCTGAGGAAAAAAGTCGGAATTGTGAGATATAAAATCAGAATTGCGAGATATAAATGCAGAATTCATAGATGTAAACAGAATTGATAGATATACTAACAATTCTGACGAAAAAGTCTGAATTGTAAGATATAAAATCAGAATTGCAAAATTTAAACAGAATTGATAGATGTAAACAAATTTGATAAACAATTCTGAGAAAAAAAAAAGTCAGAACTGTGAGATATAAAAGCAGAATTGATAGATGTAAACAAATTTGAAAAAAAAGTCAGAACTGTGAGATATAAAAGCAGAATTTTGAGATATAAAAGCAGAATTGCGAAACTGAACTGAGAAACTTGCAATTTTGAGAAAAAAAAGTCCTAATTGTGAGAAATGAAATCAGAATTGCAAGATTAAAAAGCAGAATTGATTCATGCAAACAGAACTGATAGATAAACTCTTAATTCTGAGAAAAAAGTCCAAACTGTGAGATACAAACACAGAATTGACAGATATGTATACAGAATTGATAGATAAACTCAGAATTGTAAGAAAAAAAGTCAGAACTAGAAGATATAAAAGCAGAATTGATAAATATTAACTCACATTTGTGAAAAGTAAAGTTTGAATTGTGAGATGTAACTTTTGAGGTGGGGGAAATAATAGTATTCTGGAGAAAAATAAGTCAGAACTGCAAAAAATAAACTCTGAATTGTGAGGAAAAAAGTCAGAGTTATCTCCCAATTCTACATTTATTTCACACAATTCTGAGTTAATGTCTCATAATTCTTATTTTTTCTTATATTCTTATTTTAGCCTGTGGCATAAACAAGCTTCCATAATAAACAGTAGATCTCCACAAAGAAATGACTGAATGCTAATGAAATTATTTTGTAGGCATTGTCCATAGTGGCTTTACTTTAGTAACTACATGTCTAAAAAATGGGGAAATATGTTTTTCTAGTGTTTGTCACGTGCTTCGCACTGAAAGCAAGGCAGATCAGCAATTTCTGTGAAGCAGACGCACCAGATGTTCGAAAAATCAGAGTTCTATGCTTTCAGTCTGATAGTTGTGTCTGTGCAGTGCCAGGCAGAAGCCAAATGAAGGGTAAACAGCTCGAGCTGGAGTGAGAAGTTAGTCGAGGCCAAGGAGGGATTACAGACAGGGCCGATGGGGCCAGTACACCGGGACCTCTGACTGTCAGAGGTCTTGGTCTGAAAGGCCTGCAGGGGCCCGACACCTGTTAGATGAACAGCGCTTTCATGCGTGCCAGTTGATGTTGGCACAATGTGAAATAAATGGAGTTATCTGTGCCTGGTCCCAACATCTCAACATTTTATCATAGTGTTGATGTTATGTATTAGCTTTGGTATGCTGTTGTCTCTTATGCACAAGTTTTATGTACATAATGTTTGTATTTGTAATTGCAACTTGAGTGCTTACATTAAATAGGTTGGTTAAGATGAAGTCACAGTTACCCCTATTTGTTTATTTCATGGCAGAAAGAAAATTAAGATGTAAACTCAACATTCCAGAGAAATGTGAGATTTCAGAATTGTGAGAAAAAGGGATAATTCTGAGTATGGCTCATAATCAAACGATTAATCATGATTAATCGCATACAAAATAAAAGTTTGAGTTTCGCCAAATATTTGTGTGTTTACTGTGTGTACATAATTATTATGTATGTATAAATACACACAAATTAATGTATATATTTAAGAAAAATAGGTTATGTACAAAATACTTTTATTTACACCGCCCTCCACATGTTTGGAAACGCCCTGGAAAAGTGGGGTTTTGGACAATATTGGCATGAATCCTTTTTAATTTGTGATAATTTTGCACTGATAAGGGACAACACGAACTATGAAAACGTATTTTATTACATAAACAGTTTATACATAGAAAAAAACTTACATTTTCAATTCATCAAAATATCCACCATTAGCAGCTATTACAGCTCTGCATAATCTGGGCCTAAATTCATTGTATTCTAAACTTAATTGGCAATCAGTTGTTGAAGCTCTTAAGGTGTCCTGACCCAAAAATCTTTTAAAAACCTGGGCCAAGTTTAAACCAGTAACCAGGCATCACAGCTGGCAAAGGGGCATGTCTGACTTTGACATGTATATATTGCCATCATTATGTAATCAAAATGAAAATTATTATTGCTGGTCTTCAATGATAATGTCAAGTTACTTTAATGTATTTGCACCAAAAAATGATAAGGATTTATGCTGATATCGTCCAAAACCACACTTTTCCTGAGGTGTTACTAAACTTTTGGAGGGCAGTGAATATATAACTAATTTTAGCGCCCCAAGGGATAGGTGGCGCCCCTAGCATTTGCCTATTCCGCCTACAGTATGCCACAGGCCGGCCCTGTGTTTCGTAATTCATGTATTTAAATGGCACCTTAGCAAAGCCACAGATACTGTGCTTCCTCACCGTTTCTCTCTCCTCCATCTAATTTGCAACATTAGGCTTGCTAGGTTGACTTTTGCCACCTTGTGCACATTAGAGTAAAAGTCTGTCCATTTTTCTTAAGTAAGCACATTAATGCCTGTGCTGAGCATTAACCTTGAGTCCTCTTCGACCTGGGCAAACACATTAATGTCTCCAGTGCTGGGCAGTTTGTTGACCCAAGCCCTAATTGTGTACAGTCTTCCATCGAGTGAAATGACCGGCACATCCGTCATTCTCAGCATTCAGGTCTTATTGACAGATCTGAATAAATGGTTGGCTAATGCAGGGACCCTCATTGTTTACCCACACGCTTCCGCCAGCAGTCGCCATCACAGACTCTGACGGTCCAATAATTTGCCCTCTACAGCAGATTTATGGAAATGATGGCGCTTCCTAGAGAGTCTAATTGAGTGTCTTCAGGTCTCAAGATCTTTCGATGTCAGTCAGCGTAAGAAATTACAGCACATTCGCCCGTAAGGGGAGGTCTTGTCAATCCCTGAGGTGACGATATCGCTTTACCTACTCATTATGGACACTGACCTATTATTTATCCATAGACACAAAGGCAATTTTAATATGCTATAGGTCCCTGGGATCAAAGGATGGAGTTTCAACACGCTGCTCACGCCAGCATGACCTCAAAGCCAATTTCCGATCTTTACAGTGAAAAAACTGTACCCAAGAGTATCTTCACAGTGGGGTGCCATAGACACTTTGCTTTGCACCTTTCGCTCTGGTCGTGTCCCGGGGCCATAAATGTCTTTTCCTCTTTAATCAAATCTATTGTACAGCCCTGGTTTGAGGTTCAAAAATCATCTCCTTTCAACAGGCAGATGGCACAGGGACGGTTCAGGGTGAACCAGAGGCACAGAAGTCAGTGTCTTTCCATGGGACTAAGGGCTGGCGGGTGGTCCCGCTTCACCCGCTGGCTGTGTAATGTCCAAACAGCAGGAAGACTGATACTCGGCTTCACTTCAGCAGCTGTTCTGCCGCAACACAATTAAAGCCCATTGTGTGTGCCAGGCCACCGGCTGTAATTACATTTGCTTGCCGGCCGCAGCAGATCTCAGGCAGAGGACTGTCTTTGTAGTGTCAAGTCAATGCGGTACGCAATTTTAAGGAGAGAAGAGATGTTTACTTACAGCAGTATGCCACTTTGCCTCTCTTTTCTGTCCTCTGAAGTAGGTCTGAACAATTAATCAAACTGAAATCTTCATAAGGCACCACTGCCCTACAACACTTCAATCCACAGAGATAATTCACTGTAATGTTATTATGAGAAGCCAATATTTTATAACGTTAAACTGTAATGCCAGTGGAGTGGATGATAGTGAACCAAAAAGATCTGACTTCACTTTCAAATCCGGATATAGTGTGAATGCAAAGAGAACAAGTTTTTTTCCACTTACTTTTGGGTTAACTAAAAGGCCTACATTTTTAAGAACATTCTCATTGTTTAACATGAAAGCTTTTTTTTTTTGTTTGTTTATTTAGCTTGTACTGAAACATTCAAAAATATAGAACTCAACTCATTCCAAACATGTATTGCTTTTGAACTGACTTTTTTCCTTATGGTGTGTGTGTGAACACCAAAAGCAAATTTAATTATTTGCACAAGTGGATTACATACAAAGTCAATGCAAATAATAAATGGAAATTCACACAGAACAATGCAAATGGCACAAATTGGTTGATGCGGCCAATGCGTTCTCCAAATGGCGTGAACTGGACAACGCATTTGCTGCAAACATGCGATATTTGCCTCAATCACGTATTCTGTGCAAGTTTAACTTCAAGTCGGCACCGATAGCCGACATATAGCACTGCTACACTACGGGCGTCCCGAGTTTGAATCCTGGCTTGAGGATCTTCCAATCCCGCTGAATTGTAGAGCTACCCTTGACTAAAGATTTTTCATTTTAAACATTAGTCGACTAATTGCATGTTTATTTATAAACCATTTAAACCATAATAATGAGCCTAATAAGATACTATATATATTTTCCATGTCTGTACACAGAGTTTTGGTTATTTTTTTTTTTTTATTGATGCGCTCAAGTTCACAGAGAACGAGACAGCAGAAAGCGCATTTGCTTTCATTATTTTACAAAAGTACAATGTTTTGTTGTTATTGTGAGTGCACACACACACAAAAAAAACTTAGAGTCTTTACAGATTTGAAAGATGCATTAATCTTATCTGTATGACCAAAAATGACAGAGTATTTTAAGTGCCTCCATCTCATGCGGTGAGCATGCTACTATTCAGGCTTCCACACTCTGCAAAGACACTTAGCGCACATTTTTCTAGGTTAACATTAGATTGAGCGGCCATGTAAAGTTGCTACTACTTAAACATTTCAGATGATTAGCCATATTTGAGGTTGATGAATGATAGGTAAGTGTTTGAATGTTGAATACGATACAACGTATTGTATTGTATTTCCACATAGAACAGCTGTTAATAATCAGTCTGTCACGGACTGTGACTTGGTCATTCCTATGGGAGCGACTAAAAAATTTGGTTGACCAAGCCTCTTCTCGTCAACTGATGGTTAGTTGAGTCCTAGTAAACTGATGTTAATTTTCAGTATTCATTTTTAGTTGAATCATCAATTTTGTTTAGTTTTGCAGTTTAAATCATAATTATAATTTGTCAAAGTTACCTCAATTTGGTTTTCTGGCCATGCTGTGAAACTGTACTCTAAATATAGATTAACAAAGAGAAATGGGAGTGCGGGTGCAGTGGCGTGGCTGTGTGAAAACAAGCCTGTCTGAGGTGACAGCAGATCAATGGAAGATCCATGGAAAGAGAGAGTTCGGGCTCCCAGACTCACAACTCCTGCAGCTGAATGCCGTCACCTTAATCAGGGAGTCGTAAGGCCGGTCCCCTCTGCAGACTCCAATTTGGGGGCCGCAATGAACTGTCGTTAGTGTGATCAGAACAGGCAGAGAGGTGGTATTGTTTGGTTGGCTAGCACATCACTAGAAGGGATTCAGCAAGGGGCCTTCTGGGAAATCACTTTGCCGGCAAAAGAGTCTTCATGTTCATTTTGTAACTGTGAGAAGAGCAGAGCTCAAATGGAGCCAAAGAGCTGACTAATATGAATCACCTTCTGGGAAAAATTTGTTTGTTAGTACTACTTGCTAAGGCTAGCATCACGTTTGCTTGTACTTTATGTTAGGGATTTGAACAAACTCATAAACCTGTGTATTAAACTTTAGTGTTTAGTTTTGAACAACTGCTACGAACAAGAATTGTACCGCAAATTTTAGTTTTATTTGTTTGTCATTTGATTTATGTACTTTGGCAATGATAATTGGTGACTAATTCTTATGATGTTGTACGTTCTCATTTGTACTTTTTCTTCCATTTCCATTTGTTAGGTTTTTGTTTTAGGAGTGGATTTTCATTCTTTCTTTTTTGTCTACAAATTTTATGTTACCATACAAATCATATTTTATGAATTTGAATTCGCAAAAATTGTTTTGTTTATGCTGTCCCTGTATTTGCAGGTCTTTGTATGTGTAGCCTACTTACTAATATCAACCCGAATGTGATTTAACAGAGCGTGAAGAACACAATTAAAGCAGCAATGCAGATCTCTTATATAACAAAACCCTCGGGGGAAAAGAAAAGTCCTCTTTTAAAGGCGTTTCATCAGTTTGTCAGAGTGAGCGGAGCAGCCATTCATAACACATGACAGGCCTTTACCCTGATGATACAATTATGATTATGATGTCATAAGACTGTGGCGTATGACACAGTGTCTCGGTTTCTTTATGTGCGTGATTTGTTTAATAGAGTTTGTGCCATGACAAACAGCTATGAGTTAAGAAAAACAAAGGCCTAGTGAAATGTAAACAGTCACAGGCCCATTTATTGTTCTCATTTTACACTCAGAAATGTTTAACACAACTTGTGCAATTCTGCTGAAAGCAGAAATGTAATTTCCTGATGGATACGTTTTCCCACTGGGTTTATTAAAGGGATAGTTCACCCCAAAATAAAAATGCTGTCATTTACTCTCACTTTTGTCATTTAAACCCATAAGACTTTCATTCATCTTCAGAACACAAATGAGGATATTTTTAATACTCTCATCATTTTTTTTGTCCATCCACTGACAGTCTAGACAATCAACCTAAAAGTGATGTTTTCATACTAGTGATTGGCCATCTTTTTTGCGGTCATCCGCATACTGAGTATTGATGGAAATGCAAATATTAGAAGTTGTTGAGTATTATGTAAATCTCTGTGCTTTGCTAGTTTAGTAAATTGCATGAAGCCAAATGTTTTGTTTATGTACATTATATATATTTTTGTCTACCTGGTATGTGATCACTAACCCTGATTCTCTCTCTTCTTTCTAGGTGGGTACAGACTGAATGACATTATGAAGCATCACATGGTACTCTGTAGTGAGTCTTTAGTATTTTTTTCTTTCTTTCCTTCTTTTCTTCCACTATTGGACATTCAGTTCTGGAGCGAGAGTGTGGAAAAAGAGCTATTCAGTGTTGATAACCTGTCTTTTTCTACTTAACAGTTTAATGTCATTTGATAGTTGCTGTTCCAGTACATAATGCCATCATTCTCAGGGTGAACAGGGAGGGGAGTTTGATTTTGTGGATTTAGTGTGTGCGTCTATTTTATGTTCAGAGTAGACAAAGAGCTGGGTGTTTTGAACCTTACACTTAGTGAATTGTGTGCTGGTGTGTACATGATGTCTTGGTGAGCACATAAGCGTATGTGTGTGGCGAAGCTAGCTAAGAGGTCCTTCCTGTGAAACTCTGGCCATAATGAATCTTTGACACAGATAAACCTTATCAGTCCACTGTCTTATTGCAATGACCTTTCTCCTGACCCTTCCCAGTGTCTCTATTAAAAATATACCCTCAGTGTCTCATCCTCTGAGCCTTTTTTCACCAACACTGAAGCTCAGACTCAAAGACACTGGCAAATATTTTGTTTTCACATATTGTGTAGAGACATATCACTTCCTGTGAGAGTTGTAACTGTGAAGTCACACTTGTAAACCTAGAGTGCGATTGTTTATGGAGTCTGTACTGTTGTTGAATAGAGTTATTAATATGCCATGATTAGAACGAAACTGTCTGCCAAATGGCCAGATGCAATGTTTTGTGTCTTTCAAAAGTTGCCCCTCAGGGGGTAGAAAAAGAAAAGGAAGTAGGAAAGTGAGAGTGACCGGTGTGAAATGACTGTTAATGAAGTTTAACATCACAGAGAAGAATTCATTCCAGAAAGTAAAGGAAACAAAAAGCTGATCTGGCCAGATTCCTGCACAGTCAGGCTCATGGACGTTTAATCTTTGCAAATGCAAATACACATTAGCAGCCTTTGAAATATCTGAAACAAAATGTGGGCGAAATGTCACAAAAAAATTCCATGTTTTTGAGGAAAGCATTTCAGGATTTTTCTTCATATAATGGACTTCAATTGTGCCCACGATTTTGAACTTCCAAAATGTAGTTTAAATGCAGCTTCTAAGTGCTGTAAACGATCCCAGCCGAGGAAGAAGGGTCTTATCTAGCGAAACAATCGGTCAGTTTTTTCGGAAAATAAAAATGTGTATACTTTTTAACCACAAAAGCCCCTGTAGCACAGGTTCTGGCATGTGCGTTCATGACATACTATTGAATCATGTGAAAGGTCACGCCAAACGTAGGCGGATCTACAGACCCAGTGTTTATAAAGCGAACGTGGAAAGACTAAGAAAGTGCTAGTAAGTCAAATGCTGTTTACAAACAAAAAGGTACAACGTGCCGGACGATTCTGAAGTTGTAGGAGAAAATAAGATGGAGTTTTTTGCCGTACTCTACCTTTTTTAGCCGAAGTACCCAGACGATGAACTTAGACGTGATTCGTAGTAGCGATGGGAAGATCGGGTCATTTTACCGACTCAGACCTTTGAGTCTCGTTCAGAAAAATGAACAAATCTTTTTTTGAGTCATTTTGTTAATTTTAGCAAAATCAGCATCACGTGACAGCCCCGTAAGATAAACGAATGACTTGAAAAACCCGAAGACTCGAAACAGGTGAACTAATTCCAGTACAGAACCTAATAGGATGTTGCGCATGCGCGACTGAATGAATCACTCCCCGAGACGACTCGTTCTTCGCGAGTCACATTAAAGATTTGTTCAAAATAAACAAATTGTTCAAGAACGACCCATGGACGCACATCCGAGAGCCTGTGCTACGCGAGCTTTTGTGCTTAAAAAGTATACCCATTTTTATTTTTTCGAAAAAAATGACATCGTTTCGCTAGATAAGATCCTTCTTCCTCGGCTGGGATCGTTTAGAGCCCTTTGAAGCTGCATTTAAACTGCATTTTGAAAGTTCAAAATCGGGGACACAATTGAAGTCCATTATAAAAAGGAAGAAAAAACCTGAAATGCTTTCCTCAAAAACCATAATTTCTTTACGACTGAAGATAGAAAGACATGAGCATCTTGGATGACAAGGGGGTGAGTAAATTATTTGTAAATTGCTGTTTTGGAAGTGGAATTCTCCTTTAAAACGACAAATTCCGATGAACAACTAAAACACAAGTGAAATCTGTATGTGGAAATCTTTTGCCTTCACGCAAGATTCCTGCTTGTGTGATTAAGACAATTTCTGATATTGTGCCAAATTGCGTAACAAATTGTAAAAGGTGAAAAAATTTAATTATTTTCATGTGCTATAATCGGGTCCCCGGTGCATCTACCAACCCAGAAAATGTGAAAAAGAACAATCCAGTAACTTTGTTTTGGTAAGCCTTTTTCTGCAAGCTCCCCTGTGATGTAGAAAGAGGGTCTTATTATAATATTACCGCCCCTTAATTTATATTAAGGGATGTATATTACGCTGCTGCCACACAGATTTAATATAAACATGCGATTTCTTTCCCAGCTGTTTACCTTGACAGGCATAAAACACTTGTGTGTTTTTAACATAAACTGGTGTGTATTTGACCGTTTAAGTGCAATATGACATGAAATAAATTAGTTTAGTACTCACATGTCGTGTGACAGCCTTCTCAGTGCATACTTTGGTTGTGTGCGCTCAGAAAACCCTATATCAGAAGTTTAAACTATGGTTTAAAACGCATGATTTCAGCTTGATAGACATGATAATCAAAACAGATGTTTTTGGCAGAATATCTGAGGTACAAGCTGTAAAGGCACAGAGCTCATTTGCAGCAGCTCATTTGCATTTAAAGGAGACATGCACAAAACCAGCGTGTTTCTTCTTCCACCCAAAATAGCTATTTTCAAAATGATTAATTAATGATCTGTGGGGTATTTTGAGCTGAAACCTCACAGATTTCATTTCTAAATAGATTCAACATTCTTAAAAACAAAGTTCCAAAGGCGGTTTTTGTTGCAGTGCCATAGAAGAACTATTTTTGGTTCTTTAAAGAACCCCTCAGCAAACATTTCTTAAAAGAACCTTTGAAAAGTATTTTTTTCTAAAATTGGAAGGTTCAATTGGTGTTAAATGTTCTTCATGGAACCAAAGATGCCAACAAAGAGCCTTTAATTTTAAGCATGTTACAGACATTTCCAGCAAAGTCTTGGAGGCCGAGGCCTGAACTTTTCTGTTTTCGTTTTCTAAATCAGCCCGAGTTGGTATGCTTGGGGTTTGGACTGCGTTTCTTTTCCATGAACTCTCCCCAACCACACAGAGCTAATTTGGGGTGGGGGCTTGTGATGACATGGCAGCCTGAACGCCGGGTTCACTCTTTTCTCCTCCCATGACCGCACTCTAAATGCAGGGTGCCCTTGCTCCAGTGTAACTCACATTACCCAGAACCGAAGCCCCTTCCAGGGATTTGTTGTGGGCTCTAGAGCTGTTTGAAAGCCCGCAACCATAAGCTTTCATTCCTTTGGAACTGATCAGGCATGCCTCTGGATCGCCTCAATCACAGATGAAAAGAACAACTTGATCCTCATCCGTGTATGTGCCGCTGAATTTTTTAGGGGGCCTGAGGTTGCCGTGCACCAGAGGTACAGTACTGGAGGTCTAAACAGGGTGTGTGTGCATGTCTGCCCTTGTGGCTTCATTAGAGTGCAGACCTGTTTCTGGGGAGTGATGGATGAGCGGACAGAGGGTGCAACAAGGCATACTCAAACCCCCTCACACACTGTGAGAGGACTCAAACATAAGTCTTGCTTCCCCACTACATAGTTTCACAGCTATCTTTCAGTTGGTAGTGTGTTTTAATTGACATTTGTGTTGGAACAAAATCATGGAGGTCCACGGCTCAAATGGAAAATGTGCATTTGTGTTTGTATAGGCATTTAGTATGCCGTTTGTGGGCATAGGGTCACTGCTCGTGCTCTGACAGAGCGGTCGCTGCGGTTTATTTTCCTTTTATGCTTGAAATCAGTCTAGATTTAGCAATATGGTTCTGCATCTGTTTTGCCAAGGGTGTATTTAGAGGCTTAAAATAACCTCACATATTCAAATCAAATCTAGCTCAAATGTATCCATCTATCTTGTATCCATCATCATCAACCATCCATTAGTGAAGCCTTTCGTAAAAGCTAGTTGTAAGAAACATTTAGTGCAATGAAGTTCATAGGAGTTTAGTGAAAGTGCTCAATATATAGGGCCTCAGTGCTTGTATGTGAAATACAGGTTTGTTTGTTTTTTTTTTTTTTTTTTTTTTAACGAAATTTCTTATGCTTACCAAGCCTGCATTTATTTGAATAAATATATAGAAAAACAGTAAAGTTGTGAATTATTATCACAGTTAAAAGTAGCTATTTTCAGTTTTAATATATCCTAAAATGTGATTTATTCCTGTGATGCTGTGATGGTAAAGCTGAATTTTCAGCAGTCGTTTATTTAAAGAACAGAATTTATTTGATTTTTTTTTTTCCCATTACTGTCACTTTTGAGCAATGTAATGCATCACTTTGGAACATTTGTTGTTGTTCATAAGTTTATAAAATGTTTACATTTATTTATTTATTTTTTCATATAGACAGGTTCTTTTGCTGCGATATTAAAAATTATATATATATATATATATATATATATATACACACACACACACACATATATACATAGGATAGGATGTCCTACCTGCCTGTCAACTCCTCTCAGCGAATAGTGAGAGTTTGGGGTGTGGCTACTGTAGCAGGCTGAGTCAAAGGGTATTTAGCTGGTTTGAAAAAACAAATTAATATTCTTATACAGAATGAAAGCTAATTGGAAGACCAAAGAGAGAGAGAGAGAGAGAGAGAGAGAGAGAGAGCAGGCTAAAACAAGGGTAAACACTGGCAGTATTTCACATAATGGAGGAATTTGAAGGAATGTTTGGGTTGCAACAAACTTGTGCAGGTTCTTCTCAACAGGTAAGCTAGCCTTCAAATTAATAGAGTGCTTCCATGACGTGTCATCTGTCAGCCATATTGGCAGCACTGAGTGTAAACAATGCCACTGAAGAAACCAAACAAAACTCGCATAGTTTGCTTATTATCGCTGCTGAAAATGGTCAATTATTGTCATGTTTTGAGCTGTACTAATCGGTCGGACCAGAAAAAAAACATTTGGAGATCTACAGACTGCCAAAAGTTATAACAAATCAAGGAGAAGAGTGCAAAAAAACTGTCTGAGGAACAAAAGGCATTTGTGGTTGGCCAAACTGAACCAAGATTTCCAGGGCAAGAATCTTGACAACATTCAATTGTCAAAATATTGCACCCTTTCCTGCTTACCAAATCCTTCTCTGTATGATCTAGCAGCTTCCACAATTTTTTTTTTCCAATGGTTTAGATAAACAACATATTCAGTAGTACAATAACCGTGCAGTCCATGCTGTTGTTTACATCTGAGTATCACCAATATGGCCGCACATTCGGCTAACTGACCAAATAAATCCAAACCCTCTATTCCTAGTATGCTAGACTTTTTTTATTGAAAGTAATCTACTTTTACATGTTGAGACACATTATTACTTTTATAGACTTGTAAGAGCTGGGTTGGGGAAACATGGCGGTTAAGTTGGGGAAGACATGGCGGTTATTTAAAAACATGCTTTATTTTTGTACTTCTGCTAGATGATATTAGTAGCACAGAAGCTGCCTATTTAAATTTTTAAGTGATACTTAAAGGTTCAGAGTTTGTTCGACCATTAGCTTGTTAAAATGCTTTGGAGTTGCATACATTGGTTGTTAGGCGCCGTTGCTACCATGTCAGAAATTTCATGAATGCCCTTTCTGAGCAGCTGATTGCATTGGCATTGACCTGCGTAATATCATTTGATGAATGAGGTGATAAAGGTCCCTATCAATCTGCCGTCCGAGTTATGATCCACCTTCTGTCATTTCTGCGCGCCTTTGTTTAATACGGCTGATGTCGTTGTCTCATTGACCTTGTTGATGCCGACGGGGCTCGAATCGCACATGTAATTGCTGTGCGTAATTGTTCGAGCCCTCTCCGTTTTATTGTGCTGAATGGCACCGCTTTGACTGTGTTAGTGCTTGCTAATTAGCGCCGAGCAAAGGGCATGAATCAGGCTGTTAATCAGAATTAAAGACTTGATCAATGTTGTCCACAGAGGCAGAGGGCTTCCTTGTAAGTTTGCCCCCCTCTGTGACTTGTGTGCTTTTGTGTAATTTGTTACTCACTGGTTTAAAGTCTAAAAAGCAACATTTTTAATGTTCTGCTTGAAAATGGCTGTTTGGAATGGAATACTAGCACACTGCCTACTGCATACTATACAGTATGCAATTACCACTGCACATAATGAAAGTAGTATGTGACACAGTAGCGGTAAATATTTCTAACAGTCGTGGCCTGACCCAGTAAAGCCTTATATATGAAATTATACTTGTATCATACTTCAGATACATCATCAAACTGGAGGAAGGAGGAACAACATTTTTAACTTTTGCTAACTCTCGTTTGCGAGAGAGTGGCGTTTCAGCGGATGACAGGACGTATGCACAGCATAAGTTCTGGTGAGAATATGCTAGTGTCGCGAGAACCAATTTTGTTTACAGCAAAGGAAATCTCCTCTTGGCTTATATCAAAATCCTCCAACACTTTTCTTTACAAATCCTTATTTTGTACTTTTAATTTGTGGTCAGTGTTTCGTTTTGGTTTCTAAAGTTTTAAATATGGATATTTTTTCTTACACAAACGCATTGATTCACCTCAGAAGGCCCTGGAACCATGTGGAGTACCTTTTATGATGAATGGATGCACTTCATTGGGCTTCAGAATCTCAACACCCATTCATTGCCATTAAAAAGCTTGAAAGAGCCAGGACATTTTTTTACTATAACTCTAATTGTATTCGTCTGAAAGAAGGTGTCATATACACCTAGGAAGGCTTGAGGGTGAGTAAATTTCATTTTTGGGTGAACTATGCCTTTAAGTCACATCACCTCATTAAGTACATGGAATAAATGTATGCTATTCTAAACATAGTCACAGTATCTGTTACTTTATTAGCAGTTTGGTCAGATGTCCCGCCCAAGTGGCCCAAATAAACGGGCCCTTAATTTACATTCTGAGACACAAGCAACTCTAAAATGTAACGGAACTGCCCCAAATAAAAGTAATTCAACTAGTCCATTGAAATTCTCCTTCAATCCCATGAGGCTTTTTGTATTAATGACAACTTTTTTTAGGCCCCTCCTCTGACCTGTGTTTCAGCCAATCACAGGCTTCTCCCTTGTTTTTCATATGTCAACATGGCGTAGGCAGGATGGTACACATATGAGGACACGCGCAAATGCGTATCCATAACTTCTAAAGCTGTTCATCTGAACAAGTCTGCATAGTATCCTCCATACTTCATAGTTTTTCCTTCAGCTCGTAGGAGTTTCTAAATAGATAATCTCCATTATGTGCCTCTAATCCTCTCAGGGAAATCTCTGCATTTTCTGACTCTCATCAGCTCTGATTCATGGCTCCAAACGCCGTCTGCCTCGTAAAGGATACCGTGGTGCTTTTTTTTAACAATAGGCTTGTCTGTAGCAGTGCAGGCTGATGAAACGGCTGGGGAGAAATATTGTTTTCTCTCCCATTGATGAGCAGAAGTATTTTGCGCTTCAATAAAGCCTCCAGTCGTCTCGGAGGAGTGAAAATATATGGCTTCTTTTCTCTGGATTTTCCTTGACTTTTATATGTTGGCCATATTTTCGCAGCATTTTTCTTTGTGTTTCTGAATCAATATCTTCGTATCTCATCTGCTGGGTAAACAGTAAACAGGCTCACATCCTTGCTGCTCGGGGAGAGTGGTGTTCAATCTGCTGGAGGTGACAGTATACAGTAATGAAGTATGTTTGACAGAGCAGCTAGCTCCAGCCTCTTCTTTTACACACAAAGGGGACTGTAAGCTGTAGCCGGGGTCCAAAAGTAATGTTTGACGAGCGAATAAATTTGTCTTTGGTGAGATAATAAAACTGAGTTACTTGTGTTGTGCCTGTAACTTTATTAGGAGCAGCAATATAAAGTTTAAATCGAATCGTAAGCATGGTAATCTGACTCCGAGACGTGAGAGATGCGATCAATTCAAAACAAAGGCAAAACCATCTACTAAACAAAACATTTGTCATGCTGTGTTCCATGACTTCTAACTTTTACTTAAGTGGAAAAATCATTCATTTATCTAGAATGTCTGTTAATTTATTTTATTTTTATCTCTGACATGAAACGTCGCATATTTTTTTGCACTAAGCTTCAGAAGAAAAATTATTAGTCTGAAAATCACAAGAGACTCTGTTATGTTATATTGTAGCTTTTCTAAGTATTTAAATAATTACATAACTATATTAAATTATATTATATTATATTATATTATATTATATTATATTATATTATCACCATCATAGCACTGTGGAATATTCTTTGCATTGAACTGAATGAATGAATGAATGAATGAATGAATGAATGAATGAATGAATGAATGAATGAATGAATATTCACAGAAACTGTAATGTTATTTTATGCTTTTATAAATATTTTTATAAATATTTAAATACAGTATATTAGAATATTTTGTATCCGTTTATCCACATGAATTACATAATTATATTATATTATATTATAGTCTTGTTAGGCTTTATAAGGCTAGGCTTTATAAACATATTCAATTATACAGCTGTATAGCCATTTATTATTATATTATATTATATTATATTATATTATATTATATTATATTATATTATAAATATTTTAGTATTGCAATTCAATTATATGCAGTTGTTTTTCATATCTTCATTTTGATATAGAATTTTCTGTTCGTATTATTTCCATTGTGTTGTATTGTATTATCAGGCTTTATAAATATATTTAATTACAAATATTAAATATTAAATAGCTACATCTAAACAACTGTATGCCCATTTGTATTATATTATATTATATTATATTATATTATATTATATTAAAATTACAATTAAGTTATATGCAGTTGTTTTTCATATCTTCATATATTTTATATAGATTTTTTATTCATATTTTAATTATTCAACATTTTAATTATGTTGTTTAGTATTATTAGTAATAGTAAGTATATTTACTTAAATATATATTTACTTAAATATATATGCAAGTGTATAGCCATTTGTATTATATTATAATGCATTTATATTGTATTATATTATATTATATTATATTATATTATCATAATGTTACAATTCAGTTATATGAAATTGTTTTTCATATCTTTTTATATTTTATCTTTTTATTTCAATTCACTCGCCGTTTGCAGGTGTGAGGAAAGTGAATTTTGCCCACTTGCTGTGGCCCACACTAAAAGGATCATTTTAAAGCACTCGATCACCACACAATTGTAAACTGCGCCGCAATTCTCGCGGCAGATCCATGAGCGCTTAGTCTATTACGGCGTTCCAGCTCATCTCCCTCAGTCCAAACACACACAGCAGTGTGTAGCAGCACACCTAATCTAAAAGGAGAGATGGGAATGCACTCTTCTCCGGGAATGTACTGCATTACGCTCCCCTTGTTCTCCTCATTCAGGGATAGAATTGTAAAGCATGCAGTAACCAACACTATTCTAAACAAGCTTGAAAAAGCTTTTTTTTAGGCTAGAATCACAGTGCATCTTCATTTGTTTCTAACTCACTAATAATGCAAATCCTTCACATTGTTAGTCTACATGACTTAATTATTTTGTTTAAATAACTGACACTGTAGGCCTTGAATGTGTCAGTTACGTTGCTGTCTATGTATGGTCAGAAAACTCTCGGATTTCATCAAAAATATCTTCATTTGTGTTCCGAAGATAAACGAAGGCCTTACGGGTTTAGAACGACGTGAGGGTGAGTAATTAATGACAGAAGTTAAAATGTGGTGCATAGTGTTGTCCACCTAAAAAACTGAAAATCATTTCCTTGCAGAGACCTTGGCTAGACAGAGCCACACACAGTGTATGATGTCATTCTGTTTGCCCTCAGGGCAGCGGCGGAGACCCTCGGATAGAGGTCAGCGTGTCCCATATTCTCTCTATCTCAGAGACAAATAACCGCGATTATGGTGGAACACACACTGCGCACCATTTCATAAGGGGCCACAGTCTCCAGCGACTTAGGGCTGTTAACTAGTAGTTCAAATGAGATTCACATCCCGAGCTCAAAATGCCACATTGAATACAGATAACCAGCAGTGCATGTGTGTGTATTTATAGATTTCTCAAACTCCGTCTTTACGAGAACAAATAAAGCCGCAGTCTCGGGGAGTGGGAGTAAAAACATTCAGTGGCTAGAGCTGGCACGGGGACTGTGCTTCTATATTGCATTAATATGTCCTTCGCTCTGTCTTTAAAAAGACCCAGATGTGAAACAGATGGAAATATAATGAAGATCAAAGCGAGTGTGGTTGAGGGATATGGCATAGTCGGGGTGGGAGGGGGGTCGTTTGTTTTGGAGAGAGGGCACTCGCCGCCTGAAATGTGGCAGTGTGTGCTCTAGTGGCGTACTTTATTAGTTCCCGCTGCGGTTCCACGCCAGATGGGTGAAATTGACCACAACTTTCACATTTAAACAGGATATTTTTAGCTGATGCTGTTCAAAGTGGATTTTTTCTTTACAAGTAAAGTTTTCCTTTTGTGTGTGTGTGTGTGTGTATTTCTGTTTTGGTTCATTTTGAGTAACAAGAAACACGTACAAATGGTGCTATATACATCTAATGAAGTCATTTGGGAGATATTAATTAATATTAAAGTTTTGTATGTACTTGTGAATCTTACATTCTTACTAGTTGATTATTGGGTATTTTTTAAATATATTATGCATATTTTATTTACACAATAGACCATTTTTAATGCACTAAAGTAATATTGTTAAAGAATATTTGAATAATAAAAATAATACATACATTTATTTTAATATTTACAAAGCCAAAATAAATTAAGAGTAGTTAAGTTTTATTTTAAACATGAAGATTAATAAACCTGTAAATATACAGTAAAACCAAAATTTATTCTGACACCTTCAGCATTTCTCACATTATCACATTTATTCGCTATAGTTTAGAAAATGTTAATAAAATATGACAAGAACTCAGAGTTAAACTGTCAGAACAAATTAATGTTGATAATTTCAGATAACTTTCAGATAACTTTGATAGGTATGAAAGGTATGTAACACATTAGGTTAAATAGCTGCCAGCTGTTTAATTAAGTAACAAATACATAATACCAATTTAGGTCAACAAATTACCAAGCAACGCTTAATTTTGTTCAGTCTGTGGTGTAAAAATGTCGCATTAGCAATTAAAGAAAAAACATTTAAGCAAAACATGGTCAGGTCAAAGTGTCTGAAAATTTTTTGTTCCCAAATAACATCAGAATTCATTTATCAGATTTACTGGTAGTCCACTGTATGAATAATTTTTGGGTTATTTTGCTGTCCTCACTTACATAAATAAACTATAGTGCACCCACTAGTAAAATAAAAAATAAAAAATGCATATACATATATACATATACATATGGTGTCTGAATAATTTTTGGTTTGACTGTACTATAGGGCCCTATGAAATATGTTTCATTTTTCCCAAATTCTTTTTTTTTTCTTTCCAAATTCAGATTTTTCTGGTTTCGTTTTTCTGGATTTTTTTTTTTTTTTTCCATTTTTCAAGACTATGTTTTAATGGTTAAAGGAAACAATATTAATTAAAAAAACATGTCTAATCAATTGAAATCATGCAACTGACACAATTAAATAGCAATTTTTTAAAAGTTTACCAAAAATTACATTTTTTAAGGCCCAATAAAATAATGTTTTTTCCCCCTCAAATTCTGTTTTATTTTTTACCAAATTCTGTGTTTTTCATAAATTTTCTGTATTCCATTTTAATGGTTCTGTTAAGTTTTTATAATCAAAAGCATCTCTGATTAATTGATTAAAGTATTATTATTTTATTTATTATTTAACTTTTTTTGTGCTTTTGTGTTTATTTTGTTTTGTGTATTTACATAATGTTTGATAAATAAATTCTGGTAAATAAATATTCCTTAAAAATACTGTTTTAATAATAATTTCATTATTATTAGTAGTACTATCATTACATTAAGTAATATATTTCTGTAACAATTTCTTCAAGTAAACCCAACTTTTATTTTGATGGGTTGTGAAGACCTTTATTTTCTGTTTGTATATGATATGACAATATTTTTTTAAATAATAAAATCTTCATAAAGTGACTCTCAGAGCAGTTCTAGAGATTGTTTATGTGCTCATATATTCTAAAAACGTTGTGAGCATTGCGTGCACTTTAGTATGTGTTTAGTAAAAAAAAACTGCACGTCTGTGCCCTTCATTCACACAGAGACATGCAGAACATGCAGCATTCATATTTAAATTGTATTTGTGCTGCTTAATTTTCATAGGTACTAGTCCATACCGTGTTTTGATTTAAATGTACTGATCTGCTTCTGTTGTATCCACCTTTTTCCTGAGTAACGCCACGAAGGATTCTAACTTCCGTTTGGGTTCTTTTGTGTTCCGGTCTCCATAGAAATCCATCTTAAAGGGGTTAAAAACTAAATATATAAATGTGCGCAGGTTTAACGTTATATTATCAGCCCTGAAAATAAGGTGGATTCATCCAAAATTTGGCAAATTCCGTGAGATTACGCATTATACTGTAAATTCCATTTTTATGGAATTATGAATCACAGGGCCCTAATACTATAGAAATGCACTGGTTATTTTTATCTGATATATGCTTTCAATAATATTTCCGAAAAATTGTTGTGTACAGTTTAGAAGTTTGAAGTAAGATTTTTACTTTTATTCAGTAGGATGCATTAAATTGCTCAAAGGTGAAGACTTTATAATGTTACAAAAGAGGTCTATTTGCTGTTCTTTGATATTTTATTCATCAAAGAATTCTGGGGGAGAAGTCTATTACACTTTGCACCAAAATATTTAAAGCTTGACTGTTTTCAACAGTGATAATGATAAGAAATGTTTCTTAAGCTGCAAACCCGCATATTAGAATGAGTCATTTGTGCTCTGAGGCTTCAAGTACGTTTGTTCGAAGAGACAGCCATTTCACTTGGCCGCGTTGCATTATGGGAGAGGCTGCCACTGCCCTTTAGCAGATCGATAAAGTGGAATCTAGTCAGGAGGAATAACCATCAGCCAGAAGGAAATCGTGAGGCAGTGTGGAAAGTCACAGACTGAGAGGTTGCAGCAGAAATAGGATTCAAACAGTTTTATTAATATTGGACATTAAAATCCCAGCTGTTACTTGACTGGGACGCATTAAAGATGCTCAAACTAATTTAGACGAGGTCCATCGAGTACCAGCAGGATGGTTGTTTTATGGTTTTCTCTATTTATAAAAACTTCTGGTTGTGCTCGTAGAACATTTTGTTATGAACTCAGTGCGCTCTTTCCACCAAGAGTTCTGCCTTTCAAGAAGTTTCGCCAACATTTCTTGTACCTCAAGGGAAAGCTGTGGCTCGTGCTAATTTTCTGCTCTGGGTGCGTTTTGGCTGGGGTGACAGGCGACACGTAGCACCTTCATGGCTCAATAGAGAGAACTGGGAATCCATCTGTAAGTGAACATTAACTTGAGCAGCATCCCACAGCCCTCCAACCACACCGGGGTCATTGCTGCCAGGGACACAAATTCAAGGACGTTCACATTCGAGAACTTTTGAGAGATAAAACTGGGTTCACAGACCAATGGATGAATTTGCTATGAGGATTCTAATGCATAATCAACTAATTACGGGCTTGTAGAGATTGATGTTTGATTGAAGTTAGATAAATATTTGAAATGCTGAAGCATGGGGTATTTTTTCCATTAAAGTGAAGCTGGGAGAGAATTGATGAATCTAATGAGTTAACAAGCAGACAGAGAGAGTTGTTAATGCTAATCAGATGGATGAAGGATTTGATTAGCCTTCATTAGTGGACTGGGATAGTGATAAACACAGTCTCTGGAGAAAGCCGGCGGGCTTCCAGATGGAGGTCAAAGTTCAATTTGATGAGGGCAAGGTTTAGTGTGTTTTGTTAGCTCATGCCCGGTGAGTTCTACTTTGTTGTCTTTAAAGTATTACTGATAGAAAAGGTGACCATTTGTGAAAATTTGGCCATGGCTTTCAGAAGAGAGAGAAAAAAATAACTGGTGGTTTGCTAAGAGGAAAACCTTGTCCACTTGTGTCCTTGTGTCTGAGTATTTCTTTAAAACTCACTGATTGTCACGGCAGAAGGATGGCAGCAAACACGCAACACCATTCTGCCATTTCCTGCAGTTTATCAAATGCTTTCTGACGGGTGAGTTTGGGACATTTAGTCTGCGTAAGAAAAAGTTTGGAAGTTAGAGCTGGAGTGAGTTGGCAAATTGTCTTTTTGGCTTATCAGTCAGATGTGATGCAAGTAGTCAAGCCTTTAAAGGGGTCATGAACTGCCTTTTTTATCATTTTGTACTGTTCTCTGAGGTCCCCTTATAATGTTATCAATATTTTTACATCAAAATTGTCAGAAGTAAACGCCCACTGCTATGATTGGCTAACACTTGTGTATGTTTGACAGCAGTGTCCAGCTGTGAAGGCTGTAGGCTGTTGTTTAGGTTAAAAACACATAAATACTCAGTATATATCAAACGATCTGTATGAACATACAAAGCAATAGTGACCACGTAATAAAAACTGTTAATCACACTTGTGTGCTGCGACCAATGTTGGGGAAAGATACTTTTAAAGCTCCCTAAAAAAGTAACTTATTCGATTACTCAGTTAATTTTTATGGAAAGTAATGCGTTACGCTACTTTTGCGTTAGTTTTTATATCTGGGCTGGGCTTGCTTGTTTGTTTTTCATATAAAAAGTTCTACACTGTAAAAAATTAAAAACAATTTGTTGAGTCAGCTTAAAATAATTTGTTACCCTGCTGCCTTAAAATTTTAAGTTCAGTCAACTAAAATACGTTTAGTCAACTTGAAATGTTAAGTTGTACTAAGTAACAACTTAGATATTTGTGTTTGGTAAACTTAACAGATGGGTAAGTAACCCAGCTGCCTTAAAATTTTAAGTTGATTCAACTGAAATATCTAAGTTGTCACTTAGTATAATTTAACATTTCAAGTTGAATAAACTTTTTTTGAGTTGACTGAACTTAAAATTTTAAGGCAGCCAGGTTACAAATTATTTTAAGTTGACTCAACAAATTGTTTTTTACAGTGTATTTTGGCAAACGTAAAAGCCCTTTCACACCAAAACTGAAATGAATAAACCTCAGGCTGAAGTAAAATTAAATTCACGTCTGTACAGTACAATGCAGAAGAAGAAAGTTCAACACGTTTCAGCAATAAAAAAAAAGAAGCACAAATGTTTATCTAGAGTAATTTTTGCTTATTAGTATGGTTGAATTGGATCATCGAAGGTCAGCAGCAATACATTGGCTAATAAAATGGGATTAAACACATAAAGGATATTTGTGTTATTTAACATTTAATTATTGAAGGTTTGAATCATATTCTGAGTTGCATTTCATTGTTTTTATTCATTTTGAGGAATACTAAATCTGTTTTTTTTTTTTGTTTGTTTGTTTTTTGTGAGTGAACATTACTTATTTGAAAAAGTAACTCAGATATTTTACTGTAAATTAAAAAGTAATGTGTTACTTTACTAGTGACTTTAAAAAAGTAATCTGATTACATAACTCAAGTTACTTGTAATGCATTACTACCCCCAACACTGGTTGCGACATCACTGTCGGATCCAATATAGACAACTCAGCATTGTATTTTAATTTTAATCTTTCTAAAAAAAAATAATAAAAATTCTGCACCGAATTGTTCCTTGTTTGTAAATGAATCTGTGATAAAATGAAGTGAACAAAGGACCAAGTTCTTACTGATGTGGTCTAGAACTTTTTTTTAAAATAAAGTTAATACACCCTTTCCTAACATTGGGATCAGAAGGAAGGCAATGCAAAGACTGTTTTTCTACAACTTGGCATTGCACAGCATCTTGTTGTATTTGGAGCCTTCTTTATCGTTTGGTTTCTGCGTTTGTTTCAGTTTGCCTTGTTTTTTTCAGTATATGCACAAATCAGTGGGCGGGGCTAAACAGGCAGTGATGTAGAAGCAGGTGTTGATCTTCTTCTGTGGAGGCGGGGTTTAGCTGCACTATTACAGTACATCATAGAGTGGCACATTCCACAACCTGTTGTTTTGGCAGACTGGCTTTAATATAAGCTTTTTTTGGACTTACATGAAAGTTTTGAGTTTTGAAACTTACAAGTTTTTATAGTTCAATGACCTCTTATATATCAAGGGAATTTTGGTTTCTCAGTTCATGACTCCTTTAAACCTTTTTCATATGTTGTTTACTAGTAACATGTAGCCAGCAGAGTTTCAGAAATGATTGACAGACTAATTACACTACTAGGATTTAACTGCGGACTGTTGTAGATGGTGATAATGTAATTATTTTATTTTATTATTTTTGTAGTAATAGTTTTGAGTGCTTTAATCAGAATTCTATGGTTTAAAAGATTGCTCCACTTACAAAAGATAACACCTTTATTCCTCGGCTGGGATCGTTTAGAGCCCCTTGAAGCTGCGCTGAAACTGCATTTTAACCTTCAATCAGTTGAGCACCACTGAAGTCCACTATATACAGAAAAATCCTGGAATGTTTTCCTCAAAATAAATAATTTTTTTTGCAACTGAAGCAAAAAAAGACATGAATATCTTGTATTCTGGAAGTGGAGTATTCCTTTAACCTTATTAAGTAAAATAATGATTTTACCCTGTTTTAATTTACTGTATGTGCAGTACTTTAATGTAATACCTTTATTAAATAAAGTATCAAATAAAGATCAAATAAATCGATCAAATTTGGGGTCAGTTGAAGTTTCAGTGTCAGTTGAAGTGTCAGTAATACACATTTATAATTTTACAAAAGATGTGTTTTTCAAATAAATTAAATTCTTTTGATATTTCTATTCATCAAAACTATTAAAACTATTATTCACAAAAATATTAAAGGATTAGTTCCCTCCAGAATTAAAATTTCCTGGTAATTTATTCACTCCTATGTCATCCAAGATGTTAATGTCTGTCTTTCCTCAGTCAAAAAGAAATTAAGGTTTTTGAAGAAAACCTTTCAGGATTTTTCTCCATATAATGGACTTTAATGGGGATCAACAGGCTGAAGGTCCAAACTGCACATTTAATGCAGTGAAGAATAATGGTCTTATCTAGCAAAATGATCTGTGTTTTCCTTAAAACAATAAAGATTTATATACTTTTTAACCACAAATGCTCATCTTGCACTATAGCTTGACCTCATGCATTACATAATCATGTTGGAAAGGTCACGTGTGATGTAGGCGGAAGTACCGACCCCGTGTTTACAAAGCAAATGTGCAAAGAAAGTCAAATGTCCTTTACAAAAAAGGTAAAACATCGATGTTGGATGATTTTGAAGTTTTCACCCCACCCTACCTTTACCCTAAGTACACAGAGAAAGAACTAACCACGCGTGACCTTACCAACGTGATTACATAATGCGTGAAGTCATAGACGTGCAAGATGAGAATTTGTGGTTAAAAAGTATTTAATTTGTATTTATTTATTTATGTATTTTTTAAGAAAATGACTGATTGTTTCACTAGATAAGACCCTTATTCTTCGGCTGGGACTGTGTAGAGCCCTTTTGAAGCTGCATTAAAACTGAAATTTGGACCTTCAACTCATTGGTCCCCGTTGAAGTCCACTATATGGAGATAATAGAAAAATTAAAATAGAAAAGTTATTTTGAATTATAATAACATTTAACAATTACACAGTTTTTTCCCCCTGTATTTATGATCATATAAATGTAGCCTTGGTGAGCATCAGAGACTTTTTCCAAAAAACATTAAAAACAAATCTTACTAAACCCAAAGCCATATACATAAAAATTCAGTTGAACAGCCAGTTTAAACATATTATTTTCTTGCATTTCAATCTGACTTCAATTATATGTCCTCCGCTTGCCCTCGCTGATCTACTTTTAGGTTTTGGAACTAAATTGCATTTACAAATATTTGTGGTTCAAATGTGGGTAGTTCCTTGGTGCAATAACCCTAATCTACCACTAAAACCAATAAAAACAAAAAAAAAAGTTTAGTAAGGCCCATGGGGCCTGCTAAAAATGGTTAATACTTTGTGTTTTTACATGCATCTGTGTCTTCGTTCCATGACAAGCAAATATGAATGCTAATGTACCGCTAGCGTATGCATTATGCTAGTCTCACTCCACGCCTCATGATCAAATCTTTCAGGCAAGATGATGGATGGACTCTCCGTGTTTGTGCGTGCGCGGATCCATGTTTTGCAATTTCTCGCATGTCTCTCTGAGAGACAAAGGGCAGAGGCTGTTTGTGGAAATAACCCATGAAGACAGTGGAGCAGAAGTTCTCTCATTGCATTCAGCCCTGTCCTCGCTGCTCTGTTAACGTGTCCGCTGTCTGTCTGTGGCAGCTAACATGCATTTGTGTCCCTCGCTCTGAGTGACAATGCAGTTACAGTGCTGGAAGAGGGTTATTCACACTCTCTGCCTGGAACAGATTGTCTTTTTCTGCCCTGCCGCGTCCCACACCTATTCGTCCCCTTACGGACACACACATGGTCTTATGTGTATCTTGATTTATATATTTACTGGTTCTTTTTGGGTTGTGTATCAGTTGCATTTTGGAACGTATGTTCACTTTTTTGTCATACAGACATACCCTATTGAAAATGTAGATATATTAAAATACTGCAAATACAGCATATTTTTATTTTAAATAAATGTTTTTTTTGTTGTTGTTTTTTAAACTCTGTTCATTAAAGAATCAAAAAAGAAAAAAAAAATCCTTTGTGAAGAATATAGGGGGGTTTGTGTATTTACCTTGGATCAGTGCAGGATTCTTGCATTTTATTTTTGCATGGCTCTCTCCTGTTCACTTCATACTGGCATTTAACATCAGTTTGCTGACCTTGAAATACTTGAAAGAAATGGTACCCAAGCACTGCCCCTCTGGTCTGGTTCGGCTCTTGAGAATCTTTCTTTTTTTTGTTTATTTATTTATTTTTTTTAACAAAAATCAGTGCCGTAGACTCTCATGGTTCAGCAATCCTGATTGAGTTCCAATAAAGGATTGATGCTCACTTCAGCGAGTGTGAATCCGTGGTGGGTTTGTGACATGGATGTGGGGTGACGTTTGTGCGTGCACTGTTGATTTATTGTTGGACGTGTCGTGTGAGATGGCTAGTGATTTGCCAGCAGGTTGAAAGCGTTTATTACCCACCTGCTGGGAATGAGGGTTAGGGATGAGAGAAACCCACCACAACAGGGGAGATGAAAAAAGTCTTGCTCATAAGTTTTCATTCCCTTTGAAGAATGAGCTTGTTTTATTTATTTTTTTCTTACTAGTTACACCACTTGATGTTTTTTCTTGCCATTAAATGAACATTTTTGTTTAAAACTGTACAGATATTTTCCAAAAATATTACTTTAAACAAATCACATAAAATAAGTTTGTCGTTTACGTTTCATTTTATTTTATTTTATTTTATTTTATTTTATTTTATTTTATTTTATTTTATTTTATTTTATTTTTCATTGACCCACAAGGCAAGATAATTTTCCACAATGTAAAAATTCTATTTTTTCTCAATATTTTATTTTCAGTGCTAAGTAAAGTTTGTGTAAAACTCACTGCTCTTGACAGTGTAATACTTTAAGTAATACATATTGTAATATAGTAATATAGTAATACATATTGTACAAATGTTTTAAAAAAATATTACATAAAAATACCACATTAAATAAGTTTTCTAAGAGCTTGTCATTTACATTTTACCTAGATTTTTTTATTATTTTATTTTATTTTATTTTATTTTATTTTATTTTATTTTATTTTATTATCCACTAGACAAAATAATCCCCTACAATGTAAAAAATCCTTTTTTTTTTTTTTTTTTTTTTTTTTTTAAGTGTGTGTAAACATCTGAGTGCAACTATATTAACTGGAGCCCTTTGTTCATGCCTGATGGGAGTAAGTCCTCCTGAAACTTTTCTGTATTTGTTGTTTACACCGTGTATACACTTTGAGCAACTTTTTCCAAAAGGGTCAGTAGAATTTGTGATTGAACACATTAATCATAAAGTAACTAATCAAAGTGTGATTCTCTGGGCCCTTGTAGTTCGTCAGTTCAAGTTCAGCCCAGGCCAATACAGGCTTACATTTTCTACTCAGAATGCGAGGTTGACTCTGGTTGAAATTTTCAACATGAAAACGTTCGTCTTTTCAACCCCCCGGTGGCTTCAGGCTGAGAAAGCCAGTGTGAAAATGCCCGAAATGATGACAAGCAGAGCGAGAGGGCCGAGGAAGGCAGGGAATTGGCTGGCCTCTTCTCACTTCCACCACTGAACTTGATGGATCTGGTGCCGCAGATGATATAACTAATACTAATCTGGCTTTGTCCGGATGCTGCCTGGCCCTTTGAAATTGGATTTGTCAGAGGGTTTATTTTTCTTTTTGGTCTCTCATACTTTCACTCATCTTTTTTATTTATTTATTTATAGTTTCTTCAAACAAAAATAAATAAAATAAAATAAAATAAACATTCTGTTTGAGTTTAAATGAGCTTAAATTTAATATGAAATATTTCTAGTTGTTTTAAATAAATGTTTAAATAATAAAGTATAAATATTGTTGATATAGGATAAATTAATTATCCACCATTATTTTAAATATTTAAATTGTTTATATTTATGAAATCATTTCAAACATATTATTTATTTATTTATTTTAACTAATTTTATTAACTTATTTTTAGTTTCTTCAAGCAAAAAATAAACACTCTGTTTGAGTTTAAATAAGCTTAAATTTTATATAAAATATTTCTAGTTGTTTAATAAACGCTTTATATAATAAAGTATACATATTATTGATAAAGAATAAATAAATAAAATATCCACCATTATTCTAAATATTTAAATTGTTTATATTTATAAAATCATTTCAAACATATTTATTTATTTATTTATTTTCTATTTCTTCAAATGAAAAATAAACACTTAGTTTGAGTTTAAATAAACATAATTGTAGCTGCATAATAAAAATGATGTGTGTTGTCAGTTTTTGTAATAAATTTCAACTTGATTGGATATTTTGTATACTGGAAATACATTTGTATAATGTAATATAAAACATTTATATAATTTAACAGCATGGCACTTATGAGACAAATCACAATTTACAATATTTTTAATGACTATTTTAGTGTTAAACATTTTAAATGATAAAGTATAAATAATATAGATAAATAATGAAATTACTAAATAGTGTCAATCATTATTTTATTTTTTTTATATTTATGAAATCATTGCAAACATATTGTTAAATATTTATTTATTCATTTATTTATTTATTTTCTGTTTCTTTAAATGAAAAATAAACTCTCAGTTCGAGTATAATTGTAGTTGCATAACAAAAAATAACAAATGTGTTGTCAGTTTTTGTAATGCAAACTTGATTTGATATTTTATATACTGGAAATACACTTATGAGACAAATCACTATTTACAATATTTTTAATTACTATTTATTTTATTTATTTATTTATTTATTTTCTGTTTCTTCCTGAAAAATTAAAAATTTTCTAGTTGTATAATTATAATAAAATATAATTGTAGTTATAAGATAACAAAGACATAATTGCATTTTACACACACACACTTAAATGTGTGTACACGTTACGCTTCATATATTTAAGCATGATAGCACTTATGAGCAATTCACTACTATTTACAGTATTATGTACTATTTTATGTTTAAGTACTAAATCATTATTTAATTTTTTGTATTTATGAAATCATTACAAACATTGTGAAAAATTCAGTATTTCTCTCAGCCCCGTGTAGCTCTCAGCAGCTCATAGCTGAACACTTCGAACATTCTTTACAAATAATAACAGATATTTACACAGCAAGCTCTCGATATGAATCTCATTCACACGCAGCGTGCAGATGTGACAATCTCCTCTTCTCCCGTCTCTTTGCTTTCAAATCCATTTCAGGCATTAACTGGGATGAAGGAGCAGACGCAGAGGGAAAGAAATAGAGACGGAGGAAGTTATTTTTAACAGGGGCTCGGTCTTGTTCGCCCAGTCAGGGGTCTGACAGGACACATGCCTGGGCTGACAATGCATTAAACGAATGATCCCGCTTTCTTCCACCCCTGCTCTATTCTTATTCTTCTAATTCTGACTCTCGCTTCTCTCTCTTCCTTCAAAATCGCACACAAACAAGGGAAGTTCACAAAGCATGAATTGCATCGTTTGTTCGTGCAACTGTGCAGAACGTATTTGAAGGATCCAGCAAGCCATTTAAGTAGAAAGGAAGCATTTAAGTTGTTAATAAAGACATGGGTTCTCTTAAATACACTGCTGCACGTTTAGCGCCTAGTTAAACAAAATCTGCAGTATCAGGTACAACGGTGGCGCAGCTGTTTCGTGAACTTGCCCCTTATGTGCAAGTACGAACGTCTCGTGCTGTTCACAGATTTTCATGTGTCTGCTATGTAAATGAAGCTTATTGACACCTTTTCAGCATTTTCTCAGCCCACTTTTTTTCTTCCGTACACCTTGTGGGATTTACGAGACTCATCTGTTGCCTTTGGCTATGTTTCTTTTTGTGCATGAGTGTGTCTTAGAAATCCGAAGTGGCTTCACATTTGCAAAGTGTAAACCTTGACGTGTGCCTGCTGCCTGTGCGTTTCGCAGTATGTCTCTCAAAGAAACACATTTGCCATAGGTGATGATGTACAGTGAGACTCCTGAATAAATGCTCGTCACATTTTTACAAACTGCAAACATTCATATAGACCACACGACTTGGGGAAGCTGCTCAGAAAAGGTGTCAGTAAAGGTTTACAGCATAGTATGTGAAACGTTATGTAATGTAATGATAAATGATAACATTTTGTATCATTTTATTTTGAATATTTCTATGTATCTACAAAGATGCATTTTATGAAAAAATCCATATATAAATAATATTATTTTTAAACATTTTAGATTTTGTGTCATTATCTATCTATCTATCTATCTATCTATCTATCTATCTATCTATCTATCTATCTGTCTAAATCTGTCTAAATACATATATACACACACACACACACATACATTTTTACATTCAAGAAACTATACTGTTTTTTTGATAAATAATAAATATTAATAATAAATTAATAATAAATATTTGTATTATTTTTTAAAGATTTTGTATCTTTTTTTTTTTTTTTGTAATCTATCCACAAAGATGTCAGATACTATATATGCATTTTTATATTCGAGAGGAAAAAAAAAAAAAATATATATATATATATATATATATGTGTGTGTGTGTGTGTGTGTGTATGTACTCCAATCAGATAATGAATTGAGTAAGAGAAGTCAAAATAAATATTTTGCTGCATCCATCACTCTAGAAATAATTAATTTTGATGTGCATTTTCACATTCAAGAAAATATTGCTACTGTATAAATCCATATATAAATAATAATATTATTTTTAAACATTTGTCATTATCTATCTATCTATCTATCTATATATATATATATGCATGTATATACACACACACACACACACATTTTTACATTCAAGAAACTATACTGTATTTTGATAAATAATAAATTGGTGTGTGCACTCCAATCAGATAATGAATTGAGTAGGAGAAGTCAAAATAAATATTTTGCTGCTTGCATCGCACTAGAAATAATTAATTTTGATGTGATTTTGTGTGCACATTCAATTTACACTGCAAATTTGAGGTTAGGTTGAGTGCATTGCATTGTGAGATACAGCACTTATCCAAGCAAACAGAAAATCTGTGCACGTACTGCAGAGAAACAGTAAGAGCAGTTTGCTTTTCTGAGCAGCTAGAATTATGGGTGTCCTGACAGCTCAAACTTTTCATACTTATATGTCAATCTTAATATCACACTATTGTGTTTATGAATGCTGTGGGTTTGTTTTGGAGTGTCTGGGGGTCTTTTGAGGGAAACACACACAGTCTCCCCCCTCCTCGTTCTCCATTCCAGCCCACGCTTGCGATACAGATCAGCCATTATCAGCGATTAGCGCCTCCTGCTTGATTGACACCTGTGTGGGTCTGGCTGGTAAAGCCCCATGGGGCTCGCTTGGAGGAGAACCTGGAGAATCCATAGTGGAGGAAGATTCACTCGAGCAGACAGTCAGACGAAAGCTGCAGTACTGCTATTATCATACTCTCTCTCTCTCTCTCTCTCTCTCTCTCTCTCTCTCTCTCACACACACACACACACACTTTTACCCAAGTTTTAAAGTAGGACAGTGAGAGTTGCACTTGGCTGTGTTCTCTACCACCCACTCACTGCTCATGTCCGCACTGATGAGATGTTTGTGAAGAGGTTACTGCTGGAGCTTAGAGAGTTTGAGGTAATCCACCCACCACTCATACACAACAGCACAAGAGCTTATATACTCCACGGATGCATAGGTGAGCACTTGCACACATACACTCTCAGTTCTTCTCTGCTCTTACAGTATAGTAAGACATGAAGGGTCACTTCCAGCAGCTCATGTTGGTCTATTCATAGCCCAATACATTGTATTTATGTATTTATGCCTGGGCTTTGAACCGGTTCAAGGAATGAAAACAAAAAACAGAAATCAATGAAATTTTGACAAAAACATAACCAGAAACAGAAACTAAATTAATTTTAATAGTCCCGAATTAATTTAGATTAATTTTGCAATTAACCAATCATGAATTCAAATAGTACAGCTTATGTAAATTTGATGCTGTCCAACGCTATTTCACGACCAATTCGTAAAAATTTGTACGATTTTATACGATTTGTCTAGACCCCAGTGATGGAAAGGTTTAGGAGCGGGGTTAGGTGTAGGTCATTTGTACAAATTCATACAAATTGGGGAACTCGTTAAATGCATACAATTTTGCACGGGTGAGCTTTAGCCACCCTGAAAAATATGTATGAAGTGCCATGAGGATGCTCAGCTGTAAATTCATTGTAAGTCGCACGTTTTTCTGAGGATATCTCACAAACCGTCAAGCATTATGCCTTAGGGATGATATTATCGTCTTGATTTTATTGTGGTCACATGACAATTAGAAAGGATAAGTCTTCTGGGCAAAAAGTGTAGTTTTTAAAATATGTTTAAACTTCTTATTCTAACATAAAAAGTTGTGTTTTGGGCTATTATGCTTTGACACAGTATCTGTCATACGAACCAAAACATCTCTTCATCAAGTCTGTTTTAGATGCGTGTTTCAAAGCAAAGCACACACTTCATTTAGGTGATCAGCTTGTGATCCGGTGTTTTCTGTGCCTCAGAACGGCTCCGTTCACAGTAAATGAATGCAGTGAATTTGTTTATTGCACATGCTGTGCATGGTTGGCAGTGCAACGACCACCAGTTATGCTTAATTTTCGTGGCAGATGATTACAGCATTTCACTAGATTTGTAGTGAGACGTGTTTTTAAAAGCCTGTTTCACCGAAATGCATTTAGTCTTTTATCTTGATCGTTCTGGTCTTTTACATTGTGTTTACTCAGCAAAAATTTGATTGAAAATTGCATTAAATTCTGTGATGATACTAATGCCATGAAAAAATTAGTATCATTTTTTCAAAGTTCACCAAAAATGGAAAATTTTGTCATTAATTACCCACTTTCATGTCTTTTCAAACCCATACACTGTAAAAAACAATTTGTTAAGTCAGCTTCAAGTAATTAGTTACTCGGCTGCCTTAAAATTTTAAGTTTAGTCAACTAAAAAAGGTTTAGTCAACTTGAAATGTTAAGTTGTATTAAGTGACAACTTAGATGTTTGAGTTCATTCAACCTAAAATTTTAAGGTAGCTGGGTAACAAGCCTAGCTTTTAAGTTTAACAAACCAAATTGTTTTAGTCAATGCAAATATCTAAGTTTTCACTTAGTACAATTTAACATTTCAAGTTGACAAAACGTTGAGTTTTCGGAACTTAAAATTTTAAGGCTGCAGGTAACAAATTATTTTAAGTTGACTCAACAACTTTTTTTATTTTATTTTTTGTTGTTGTTTTTTACAGTGTAAGACCGCATGTGTCGTGGTACTGTTGTGAATGCGCATCAGAGTCTGAAATTGTTGAATATAGTTTTTTTGTTTGTTTTTTTTTAAGCACAAAAAGTTCTTGTCGCTTCATAACAATAAGGTTGAACCACTGATGTCACATGGACTTTTGTAAGAATGTCCTTACTACCTTTCTTGGCTGTGAACGTGGTAAACATTGCTGTCTATGCAGGGTCAGAAAGCTCTTGGACTTTAACAAAAAATTGTGTTCTGAAGATTAACAAAGGTCTTACAGGCTTGGAATGACACAAGGGTGAGTAATTAATAACAGAATTTTCATTTTTGGATGAACTATCCCTTTAAATATCTAATAAATGTTCCAATGAATGTTCAATTTGAAAGATAATAAATTCTTAGAATACGTTACCTCCTCTAGCCTCCCAAGCCTTCTCTGTCTGCTGATGAAAACGCACTGATCTTGAACAATCCAACAGATTGTTACAGTATACAGGTGTGAGCCGAAAGCGTTCCCCGCCACGGCACTTCGTGTTCAACATCTGTTCTGATACGTCTGCAAAGGCGTCTCTGCTTGAGCAACTCGTGATCAATAAACCCAGGCGCCCGTGGAATTATGATAGATTAAATACCTCTCTGTCTTCACTCATTCTTCATCTATCCATCCATCCATTCATCCCACCAGCTCTGTGCAGGTTTCGACGCCCGTGATGAAATGAGACGTTCCAAGAATTCTTTGAGTTACACAGTTGATTCTGAGTTAGAACTTGGGAAGAAAGAGTGAAAAGCTATCAGACATTTCTCATATGCGAGGCTTCATCGAGTGAACTTGCAGTGATGAGGTAATTAGAGTTTGATAAGGTTATCTATATTCATCTCATGAAGAAAGAGAACGAGACGTCAAGAACGAAAGACACCAACTACTCCATAATGTCTCAATCAGCTGTTTCCTAGAAGTTCTCAGAAAGATCTATGCACTTCCTCCACCTGCCTGTTCACATTAAGCCAAGTCCAAGCCCGTCTTCTCCCAGACCTCAGATCTGCTAATCCACTCCCTCATCTCGCACACGAGCCGCCGTCATGCATTTTTATGGCTTATTTCTGCATGTGAGATGTTCCATTAAGACGGGTATGCTTGGCAAGCGAATATTTATATATGTGGATCTAGGCCATTATGTTTTTTATGGGAAGCACTGAGTGAAGATGTCAGCCTTTTCTTCTCAATTTGCATTTGCAATATGTGTCAGTATATCACTCATTTAGAGACGCCGGCGTGTTGCGTATCGCGTGAGGTATTAGTTTGGCGTGTGTCTCAGGTCCCACTTGAATGAGTTCAGCCTTCATGTCAAGGTAATTATTCTGGTCTTTCATCAAACAGGAAATGAAAGATTATTCTTTCCAGCTCTGCTTTCTCTCCCTCTCTCTTCTTCATTTTGCCTCTCTCTTGTCGGGCCTCTGGCATCACGGTAAGCATGGAGATGCGTGTCCGTGTGCGATCTCTGACCCCTGCCGTCTGAATGTTAATTACTTATCATTGTTGCTCTAGTGTTCACTTTGGCTTTGTTGAGCTAATTGGTTTCCTTGATCCTGTAATTGGGACTTTCGTTGCAGTTCTCACAGGCCACGGTTTTGAAAATTTATTTCTTTTTCTGACACTGCTTGAACATGGTTGTAATTACCGATATTTTCTTTGTCTTACAGCGCCTGGTAATAAGACAGCGACGCTGTGTTAAATTTGTTTATTATGCTTGCTTTTACTTACATAATGTACTCTCTTAATACGTTTATTCATTGCATTCTTCACTGTTTGGGACGGTGCATTGTCTACATAAGTGGTTTTCAGACTGAAATGTTAAGTTGTACTAAATGAAAACTTAGATATTTGCATTGACTAAAACAATTTATTCCACAGGGGAATGCAAAGGGGTGCTAGGGGGTCAGTGAAAAATGACAAATAATAAATAAATAAATAAATAAATAAATAAATAAATAAATGAGACTCTCAATGTAGGAATGCACTTAAGATATGCTAATTTGTATTATATTAACAAAATTTGACATTTTGATATTTTAATCTAATTTCTGACATTTGAGACATTTACTATTTCACTTTTTAAGGGAAATGAGCGTTATATGAAGAGTTTATTTGCAAAAAAAAAAAAAGATAACCATATGCCATATGCTTTTTAATTTTCAAAAATCATGTTTTTTATTGTTGTTTAATGTTTTGATTGTTTTATTGTGTTAGTAAGCTGGATATTATTATTATTATTATTATTATTATTATTATTATTATTATTATTATTATTATTATTATTATTACTTAATAAAAAAAATATAACCCAACTGCAGTATGATTGAGATTAATTGCAATGTACAATGGGGAGAAAAAAAAAAAAAAAAAAAAAAAAAAAAATTAAAATCTGTTTTCTGTTTTTGCTAAATAACTCTTGATATAAATGCTTATGGAAGATTTAAAAAATATTATTTTAGTATATTTTTATGTATACTTACATAACTGTATTAAAAGTACATTGGATTGTACTTTAGATTTGAATTTGTGTTTTACATTAACAAAATTTGACATTTTGGTATTTTATTCTAATTTCTGAAGACATCTTGGAAATCATATTAACTCTCTGGTCTAATAATATTTAAAAAATATTTTTAAGTGTAATTTGAGCTAAAGCAGATATATATCGTTTTTACTGTAGTTATTTGCTCATTTGAAGTTTTAAAAATAATATTTTGAATTTAGTCTTTCCATTTTTAAGCAGATAGGGGTTTCAAGATTTAGGTAGATCAAATGTAAAAGTTTAGGAATCAGTCATTGAAACCCCTTACTGACCAATTGCTGTTCTTTCTATTGGAAAACAGCAGGGGTGTCCAAACTCAGTCCTGGAGGGCGGGTGTCCTGCAGACAGTTTAACTCTAACTTGCCTCAACATAATTGCCTAAAAGTTTCTAGTATGTGTAGTAAGAGTTTAATTAGCTGGTTTAGGTGTTTAATTGGGGTTGGAGCTAAACTCTGCAGGACAACGGCCCTCTAGGAACAGGTTTGGACACCCCTGGAATACAATGTACTGTATACACTTTTTTACTAGCTCGCAGCCTTATAAAATCTCCCGTCATGCTATATCCACTGCACTTTTCGTGTGAAGGTCAAAACGGCGCTAGTGTTGAGAGGTGCGTTTGAAGGCGTGACACAAGTCAAGCGAAAGGCCTTTATGATTCTGTTTTGTCATAAGGCAGTTCTCTGTCTCGGCGAGTCCTCTGTTGTTGTGAATTTGACACAATGCTGCCCTCTCGTCTCATGTCCCTGTTTCGGTGTTTGATGGAGGGTGCGATGTCAGTCAGAACAGCATTCAGACTTTCCTGTGGGACTTATAAAAGCTCAGCCCTTGCCCACACAAACACATAACACAGCCGCTAATGTGTGTTTGCTCCTGTCAGTAGCAGACTAGCCCGGAGCAGACTAGGGCTGCTTTAAATATTTAGCACACCGAGATCATGCCCTGTCTCCACTCGAGAGGCATTACGGCCTCAGAGTCCCTTCTCTTCTCGCTGACTGCACACTGCTTGTGCTCTGTAGCGTGATGTTTTACAGGAGTTTTATGGAGGTTTGGTTCCCGTGAGGTGTGGACCGCCAAGTCTAGGGTCGTTTGCTTTTTTCTGCTTGCTCTTATAAGGTCAGAACTCTGTGTTTTAGTGCCCCCATTGGCGCTTTGGAAACCTTGTAAAAAGATGAACAAAACTGCCTTTTCAGTCAGAGTTCTACAAGTTTTGTGTCTGACAGGAAATAGCAGAGCAGTGTTTCATATTTGAGAGTGTTTGTGCAATAAAACACCATTGTGGCTGCTCACTGAGGTAAGATAATTGGCACATTTATATAGAATTCAATATGCACAGTGAGAGGTGTATATACTGTATGTGAGACTCACAAAACTTGTCAAGAACCTGTCTAGATTGTGTTTCAACTTGAGAAGTCTAAGAAATGTTTTAATGGCTTGTTAGACTGAGGAAATTCATATATATGGATCATATATAGTCTTCAGTGTCACGTGATCCTTCAGAAATTATTTTGATATGCTGATTTTGCTGCTGTGTTATTATTATATGTATAAAAATTTGCAAAATGTGAGTTATTAATTCTCATTTTTATTCTTTTGAAACTGGGTGTGAAATATTTTCATGAGATTCACCAGTATGCTGGCTCTTTAAAAATGGCTCATCCAATCAGATTTCAGAACCGTATCTGTTTTCTAATTCAAATTCATCCCCTCATTTGAAATTCAGAAACTCACATTTTTCGCTGTGCTGTTCAGAAAGTAAAAGTGGACCTGAGTGAAGCATTGAATTCTCCTGAGATTCTTTTCCCATCAGAAAGTTGATAAAAAGTTCTACTTGTGTTCTGATATGAGCAGGATAGGTTTTCGAGGCTGTGTATGTGAGTGTGTGTGTGTGTGTGTGTGTGTGAGCACACGCTGTCGGGCTCCTCATTTACAGCCCAGTTCTGAGGCAGATCTTTCCTCTCCTCTTCCGTTTTGTCAGTCGTGTCAGAGAACCGAAGCGCTATGTGTCAGAAATATGCATTGTCTGCCGTGAAAATATTCATATCCCTTCCTCTCTCAAGGCATCTCTGCGAAAGGCATCCACACTCATCTGCAGGAGAGAAGAGATGGAGGCAGGGAGACAGTGTCTCGATCCCACGTGCCTCTGATCAGAAAGCGCTGAGCATGGTGGCTCTGTGACACCGGCCATGGAAAAAAAAGAAAAAAGAAAAATGTAGGGGTTCTCGCTCAGAATCATAAGATGTATGTGTGTGTGCACGTGAGCTGAAACGAGTGTGGTGAACTCAAGCCAGGTCTATACATGTCATATCTGAAAGATGAAGGTTTATAGCTGCAGGCAAAGTCAATGGATTCCACTGGGCAGCAACAAGGTTGTTTTTTTTTTGCCCATTAGAGACTATGCAGCACTTTTCCAAAACCTAGTGAGCTGCCTGCTATCTTCTTAGATACCTATCTAACCATCATGTAACCTCATAAGTGGTCAACACTTTTCGCAGTAACTCTGTGTGCCATATTTGTAGCAGTAGCCAACAATACATTGTATGATCGATTTTTCCTTTTATGACAAAAAATAATTAAGAAATTAAGTAAAGATAATGTTCAATGAAGATATTTTGTAAATGTCTTACTGTAAAACTTGATGTTTGATTAGTAATATGCATTTCTAAGAACTTTATTTGGACATCTTTAAAGGCGATTTTCTTAATATTTTGATTTTTTTGCACCCTCAGATTCCATATTTTCAAGTTGCATCTCGGCCAAATATTGTCCTAATATTGTCCTATTGCCCTAATATTGTCCTATTAAACCATACATCAACGGAAAGCTTATTTATTCAGCTTTTGGGTAAACTATAAATCTCAATTTCAAAAAACTGACCCTTATGACTGATTTTGTGGTCCCAGGGTCACATTTTAGCTTTCAGAAGGAAAAGCTATGCGCCCTTGATGTGCACTTCTGCTGAGCCCACACTGAGGCAAGCTCCATGGCACACTTATACCCAATAGTCAAAGCGGCATTACATCACAAAAGTGTGGACTCAGAGGCAGACTGTGAGGGTTTAGGGTGCAATTTGGGACAGGGCCTAAGATGTGAAAATATGGCTTTGGACTGACTATAGGACCAAGATCATATAATCTTGGATATGGACTTGAGGCTGAGATCCATATGTTCAGCAGTCTCTTGTTGGACTTAAGGACCAAGAAACATTATGCAAACACGGCCTTGGACTTGGACTCAAGGACCAAGACCACAAAAATATGATTTTGGACTTGGACTCAAAGTCGAGATCCATATGTTCAATAGTCAATTGTTGGACTCAAAAACCAAGGATTGTGAAAAAATGGCCTTGGACTTAAGGACCTAGACCATGAAAATATGATCTTGGACTTGGACTCAAAGTTGAGATCCATATTTTCATGATCACTTCTTGGACTCAGGGACCGAAAAATAACTTTAAAAATATGTTCTTTGACTTTGTAACAAGTCTGGGTCTAAGACCATATTATCATGTTCTTGGTCTTGTCAGGCTTGAGGGCCAAGACCTCAAAAATATGGTCTTGGACGTAGACTTGATGCAAAGTCCAGGAACATATTGTCAAGGTCATTCATTGGAGTCAGCCTGGAGTCTCAATCTAAGACCATTTTTGCATGGTCTTGGTCCTTAAGTCTGAATCCAGGGCTACGTTTTCATGGTCCCTGTCTTTTCATATAGTCTGGAACATGTGGACTTGGTCTTGATTCAAACATTCCTTTTCTGGTATCTGGTCTTGATTACAGCATTGCACTAAGCTAAAAGTAATATTCTGTAATACATAAGTATACAAATAATTACACATTTTTAATTCAAATTGGAACCTTTTTAATTATTTTTTTCCCCTACATGAAATTGTAATAGATGGTTTTCTCACCTTGTCAGTCATAGTCACAGTATTTTTAATTGAGTTCATCACAGTGTATACTAGGATTGCCTTAGTAAACAAACTTCTTAATTTGACATTTAACTATTGTGATAATGGCTATTTGTTAACAAGTGTCTTCTGTTGACTTTCTTCTACCTGTATTGTTCTGAACAATATTGTTCTGCACAATAACAGGGCTGTGTAAAGCAAGTTAATTAGATAATTGCCATTGTGGTGGTGTAATCTAATGGTCAAAGATCTAAGCCGGTAACTAAAATGGTGTAGCTTCAAACCCTGCAACAGGCTAAAACATTATCATTAAGTCCTTGAGCAAAGCACTTAACCTCGGGTTCCTCTTTACCGCTTAGAAAGTAGAAGTTTGTTGCAGGGTCAATTTGACGTGTAATTTCAGGTGGTTGGTATCACTCTGCCTCGGTTGTTGAAATGAACATCTCATGGGGATCTGAGTCAGCTAGCAGACGCTAATCACAAGACAGCAGACTCTCTGAAGATGAATGAATTCTGCTGTTTTCAGTATTTATTTTCTGGCCTTATTTGCATTCATCTTAATTTACAGTATGCTATTTATTCAAGGCTGTGACATTGCGCTGGAGTAAATAATTCTTAGGCAAAATAATTTGCTTTCGTAGCAAAACACCATGCTAAGAGTTATTTGTGTGTTTATTGCTTTTTTTCCCGCTCCTTATTCTTCTTTTTTCTCTGCTTTTCTTTATCAATTTGACAGGGCTGAAAGCTTAGAGAGACTATCCATGCTGGTAATGTAATGTGTTTCTGTAATTACCTGCGGAGGCCAAATGCCTTTTGTTAGCGGCACGGCTAAAGCTCATTAAAAAAAGTAGGAGTCGCATGGTTCTTATTTTGGCTGAACCTGCATATGTAGCTTTTCAATTCGCACTTTTCAATAGGGGTCTTTGATTTAGTCCCCTCACACACAAAGTTGAATAAATTAGTGTGGTGGGTTTAGTAATTGTGGCTCTGTCATGGTTCGCTGAATAGAAGCATGAGTATTACACGGAGGGCCGACCCGTCACCTCTCTCTGGGTGACATGAAATGAATCATGACAATTATCATACCGCTGTGCTCAGCAAATGGAAAGTTCTTTCCTTTCATTTGTTTGTTTGTTTGTTTGTTTGGTTTTTTTGTCTAGATTTTCCCGTGGTTCCCCCCAAGGTGTTTAGACCTCAGGTAGTAATGAATCAATTCAGACTTTGACAGTACCACCTTAACAAGTCCCAGAAGAGACCGCACTAGTCATTGTTATAGCTGTATTACATGCTGCAAGTCATTATTGTGATTTGTAGTGTGGTACCGAAAGATGTGTTTGGAGGTTGGAGCTCCGGTCTAGCTTTAGATATGTTGATGCATGCTCTACCCATAATTCCCTTTCCTCTCTCTACTGACCTTATATAGAAGAAAATAAGCTGGTGCCTGCAAGGGTAGTATTTTGAGGGATCATAGGCATACTCCCAACATGCAGAAGATTACATCCTATCAAATTTTTTGCAGTCGAAAACATCTCAGGTTACACATGTAACTGTGGTTCCCTGAGAAGGGGAAAGAGACGCTGTGTCCCCAAGAGGACACTATGGAGATAGTCGCCACCTCCTTGGGCGGTGCCTCCTCGCTGCCACCTCAGGGAATGTGGTAGTGGTCTCCGCTCCCTTGTGAAGTTCTGTGCTGGTCACGTGGCCTTGGGGAATTCTGCAGCAGTCGTGGCCACGTTGGGAGGTTATGTAGTGGTTGCCACCACCTTGGGAGGTTGTGCAGTAGTTGCTGCCACCTCTGGGAATTCGGTAGTGGTCGCCGATGCCTCAAGGGGTAATGCAGCATTCGCTGTCATCTCGGGAAGTTCTGTTGCCACCACCTCAGGTGTTTGTGCAGCAACGCCGTCGACTTGGGGAGTGCTGTAGCATCGCTGCCACCTCTGGGAATTCTGTAGTGGTCGCCGCTGCCTTGTGATGTTTGTGGCGGCTGCTGCCTCAGGGAATTCTGCAGCGGTTGTGACCACCTTGGGAGGTTCTGCAGCAGTCGCTGTGGCCTCTGGGAATTTGGTAGTTGTCACTGATGCTTCGGGAAGTTTTGTAGCGGTCGCTGCCATCTTGAGGGGTTCAGCAGTGGTCGCTGTCATCTCAGGAGGTTCTGCAGTAGTCCCCGCTACCTTGGGGAATTCGGGATTGGTCGCCGCTGGCTTGTAAAGTTTGTGGCGCCTGCCTCCGCCTCAGGAAATTCTGTAGCATTGCCGCCACCTCGGGGTTCTGTAGTGGTGGCCGCCACTTCAGGAGGTTCTGCAGCAGGTTTTATAGTGGTCACTGCCACCTTGGGAGGTTCTGCAGCAGATTCTGCCTCGGGAATTTGGTAATGGTCACTGCTGCCTCGTGAAGTTCTGTGGTGATAGTCGCTGCCTCAGGGAATTCTGCAATGGTTGCCGCCACCTGGAGGGTTCTGTAGTGGTCGCTGCCACCTCGGGAGGTTCTGTAGTGGTCACTGCCACCTTGGGAGGTTTTGTAGTGGTTGCTGCCACCTTGGGGAATTCGGGAGTGGTCGGCACAACCTCAGGGGAGGCTCTATAGCGGTCGCTGCTGCCTCTGGAGGTTCTGCAGCAGTTGCCATGGCCTAGGGGAATTTGGGAGTGGTCGCCAATGCCTTGTGAAGTTCTATAGTGTTGTAGCATGAGGTTTTGTAGCGGTTACCGCTGCCTCAGGAGGTTTTGCAGCAGTTGACATTGCCGCCACTGCCTCAGGAGGTGGCGATCATTCCCATAGCACCCTCCACGGGACACAGCGCTAGTTCCTATTCGAAAGGGAACTCATTTCAATATAAATGTGCATGATCAGGACTTTCTTGCAAGCAAAGGATTTCCCCATGAAGATTTTGCTTCATATTTTACCACATCGACAAACAGAAAGCTGCTAGGTTTGAAAGTAACCTCTAGGTGAATTTGCATTACCAAATCGTGTGAAATTCCCAATCATGTGGATTCCTGTTGAAATGTCTGGAATTTGCTTGCAAAAACAGCAAATTTTTCTGCAACTGTAGAATGCAGCTGCTTATGTTGACATCAGTTTTAAAAAGCAGACATCAAGTGCTTTTTTTATTGATTATAGTTTGTATACCAGACACATATTCTGAGTGTTTGCAATGAATGGATGTATGAATAGGCGAGAAGGTAATGAAACAACTATATGGGCAGATATAGCAGGGTCGATGACTGTCTGAAACAAAGATTGACTCAAAGTGTGTCTGTACACTAATGGCCACTTAAACGAGAGTTCTCGGCTCTCTCACTGAATTTTACCTCCAATCAATCTCAAAGCCAAATGATGCTATAATTTAATAAATGCTCCATCCATTTCTCTAAGCCCACGTTCATTCGGGACTCATGTCAGCATTTCACCTTTGGCTGGTACAGATGTACAGCTGTGGGGAAGAGGAACGGGGCTTGTCTCGGGGATTTTCTGAGTGCCCACGGCTTTCGTTCCACTGAGGATAACTGTTGCAGCGCCCATCCAAGTTAAATATTAATAACCCAGAATAAATTCACCAGCTGGCACAATGCATGTTGAGCATACACAAATATACACATACATTAAATTCTGCACCACTACAGAAACCTCCAGTGCTTGCAAGAAGACAATCTGTAAAAGGTTTTTATTGTGTTTTTAGTTAGATGATAAACAAATGTGTCACATTTTGAAAGTTAATGGGTTGTAGAAACCACATCGTGTTAATGTTAACAAAGGCTCCTATTGTGCCCGCTAACAAATGTATTCTTCTTTGTGCCTTGCATTTAAATCAACGCGTTTAAATGGGAGATCTTGATTCCAGACTTAGTATGCATGAACAATAAACCATAATAAAAAACAAAGGAAGCATTAGGTAAATCTTTTTATCCATCTCAACATTTTTCCCTCTCCCGTCTCAGAGATTTCAGTGCATCTCTACATTTTGATCCCATTCTTTTGTCCTCCCCAAAACTGCTGTGTTTACTCTGTTAGTTCACATGACTGGGCAGCTTCAAAGCCACTAATCCTCTCAATGTCTGGAGGCATCTGAGAACACGTAACTGATCCAGAAACCTTCTCACTGCAGCACAGGTCTGGCAGATAATGGAAGGTTATGGAAATAAGTGGGTTTCTACAGTATTTCTAAAGTAATTCAACTCCCTTTGGACGTAGCAGCACTCTTATTCTGTTTGAAAAGCATTTGTTCTAAGTGTGAAACCTGAACTTAGTTGTATTTGCCTTATTCTCAATCAGTCTTTTTCTGCAGATTTCTGTTTTCGATTCTCCCATTATCATCCTATTAGGGTCTATGTGTATTTAAAATTTGTCAGTACTATTTTTGTTGTATTTTAGTCTTTTTCAGATTTATGACATTTATGAATGATTATATAATTCCTGTGCTGGTCTGAATCCAAGCGTGATGCAGTCTTGAAAGGTTGATTCTACCTTATTTCATTTTGAAGGAAACTGAAGAGCATCATTTGAGACATTGAGAAAAATGAGCCAGCAAATAGCAGAACAGACAGGAAGCTGTGCTTGTTTTGTCCAGAGCAAGGTCAGTAAAAGCGAGAGTATCGAGTCCTCCATGGGAAAGTGGGAGCGTTCTTGGCTTATATGCCAATTACCCAACACACTGTGTGAATATAATGAACCAGGAAGAGAGGTTATCTTATGACGTCTGAATTGAGCTTCTGTTTGTGGGCTGAGCATTCATGCTTCATTAGATTAGGACTTCCTTTTGGCTTGCATTTAGTGTTTTTTTGTTTTGTTTTCCCATGGAGGTTATGTCAGTGCACTCTGACTTTGAGTGTTGAGAACGTGCTCAGGTGAATTGGAAGTTTGGCTGGCTAACTGATTAAGCACATCACAGAGGCAAGGACTGATGGGTCTTAAATGCACAGAAACACTAGGAAAGGTAAATATACGGCCATCTGAAAAACACTGCCTCTCGCTCCTGCTCTCGCTCTCACACACAAACAGGTTTGCCCATCTCCGGAGTAATTTATTTTAAACTTTGAGAGACCTCAGAGTGCAATAACAGTAGACAGAGGTGGGTGTTCCTGCAGGTTTGATCAGTCGCTGTAAATCTCTCTGTCAGGGGCTGCAGCAGAAACCCATCAATCTCACTCACAAAGTATTGAAATGGGAGATCGTCACATCATGGTGAAAGCATAATAAATCACCGTGCTGTAATGACCATGCTGCAGAATGGCCAGGCTTGAATAGGGGTATGATTGGAGTAAAAATGGGTTAAAGAAATTATCCCCCAAAATTGGGGATTTTGTGGCTTTTAGTCCATACCTATCCACCTTTTCCTTTAAGGCAGAAGTAAACCTATGGGTGAGACTTCTGGTTTAACAAATGTTAAAACTGTTTGCGCTACAAACCAGTGTGCTTATAATTAAGATAATACATTCAAATAATATGGTAAGACACACCAATTTGCAAAATCAAGCAGCTAAAAATAGCTGGACACGGATGAGACCCGAAGCCAGACCCATAAAATTTACAAATGGTCGTGCCCACTCTCACAGCAAGAAAAAGCTGGGTAGCTTTGAGGTGATCTATGTACTAGTTTAGTATTTACTATATTTAGCAGATATGTGTTTAATGTTTGTAGCTGTTCTCCTCCAAAACCAAACAGAAAAATTTTGATGACTCATTCTACTTTAAGGGTCGTATATACATTTTTGACCAATAAAATGCTTTCTAGAATGAGAATGTCCCTCCCTTTTAGTGTCATCTTCTCTTTGATGTAAATTAAGTACAGTCATTTTTAAGATATCTCTTATGTTTGCCAAGGCTGCATTTATTTGATTAAAAAAATAAATAATATATATATATATATATATATATTTATGAACTTCATTTATTTTAAATAGAAATATTTCAGGGCTTTTTTTTTTTTTTTTTGTTATTATTGTCAATTTACTGCATAGGACCCTATAAAATCTAGACTCAGTTTTAATGGTTAAATAATAATATTAATAATAATAATCATAATCATAATAATCATAATAATAACAATAAACATGTCTATTTAATGGAAATCATGAAACTTAAACAATTTAACAGCAATTTATTAAAAGTTTAACACAAAAATCTTTTTAGGCCCTAAGAAATACGTTTTTATTAATTTTATTTATTTTTATTTTTTCAAATTCAGTTTTATTTTTACCAAATTCTGTGTTTTCCATTAATTTTCAGAATTCCATTTTAATGGCTTCATTAAATTTTAAAAATCAAAAACATGTCTGATTAATTGATTTCATACAGAATTAATTTACATTTTACAATTTTACATTTTTCTGGTAAGTATTCCTACAAAATAATGTTTTTTTGATAATAATTTTATTAGTAATAGTAGTGCTATCATTACATTTAAGTAATATTTCTGTCACAGTTTCTTCATGTTAAACCGAACTTTTATTTTTTTACGGGTTGCCGTGAAAACCTTTAAGTTTCTGTTTGTATATGATATGATAATAGTTTTTCTCAAAATAAATGATAAAATGCTCATGAAGTGAGACTCAGAACAGTTCTAGAGGTTGTTTATGTGTTCATGTACTCATAAATGAAGTCGGCAGAGGCTGAAAACACCGCAAGCATTACGCACCTTTCAGTATGTGTTTAATAAACGTAACCGCACATCTGCGCCATTTATTCACACTGAGACATGCAGAACATGCAGGTTCATATTTAAATAGTATTTTTGAGGCTTAATATTCACATACACTAGTGGCATTTTGATTTAAGAATACTGACCTACTTTCGCTTTCTTCAAACTCCATGACATTCCGCGCAATACCGTAAATAGGCTCTATAGGCTCCGTAAATAGGCTCTACAATAGGCTCTGCTCCAAATATTCTAGTGTGAAAGCAATTTCACACTTGAAATTAATTTTCTTGCTTAATGTCTGTAAGCTTTAGATGTTGATTTGGCACTATTTGTGAAATACAAACCTGCAGTCGCCACAAATCAACTTGCAACTAATACTTCACATTGTTTATTTCTTTCTTCTCAAGCTGGTGTTGTGCTGACTCGGCAACCTGGCGTGGCCACCGCAGGTCTCAGTCGTTATGTCCACTTTTAATTGGTGTCTGTAAACACCAGGACAAGGTCAGAGCACTCCTGCGGTTGACATGGTAACAGTGTCCAGGGAAACGAGAATGGCTGATTTGAGAGCTGTCAGGATATGGCCACTTCTTATCTCAGTGAAAAGCTTTCTGAGAGAAAAGAAGCACATTCCCTTTTCAGTGTGTTTTTTTTCTTACCGTACGTAATTCAACTTACAAGACTTCTTTTCCTGCCCCACAGAGTTGAAGATGCTCTGAGGATCAGGGGCTGATTATTTCTCACCAACACACTTGGGGGAAAAGCAGAAAGCCTTTGTGGAGAGTCTCTATTTGTTCGGCAGGGCCTGGGAGAGGGTGGACTCTCATTCGTATAAAAGCTCTCCCTTACAATAGGGTCATCTAGACCCGAGCGGCCCACTCACCTGTGATGGGCATCGCAGAAACGCTTGTGTTCTTCGAGTCCGGAGACTGGGATGGCAGTGACTTGGGGAAAAATCTGTGTTTGAAGGGTGATAACAGGTTAGTGGTTAAGGATCTACAGTAAGTTTGTAATACAATGGTTGCCGGTTCAATCCTCTATAGGAGAGGATTCATGAACTGGAATGAGTCATAACGTTTTGGTATTAACTGGTTTGCTGCTGACTGACTGTATGTAAAAAGCATGACTCTGTGAAACGGAGAGATTTAATTAATCTAAAACAAAGCCACTTGTGAACTTGCAAATTCTGGATAATCATTTGCTTGGGTTTAATTAAGTAGTACCACATTTTTAGTGGTTATCTGTGAAAATTAATGTTGAATTATTGTGAATTGCATAGAGTATTTTTCTGGCGCCAAAAAGGCGCAGCCTAAAATTTGGCAATATACTGGAGATTGCAAAACCATGGACATTAATATCCATTTATTCATGAGTTCTTATCTGCCTGTTGCACTCGTCTAATCAAGTGGTTTTCCAAAAGCAAACAAGCAAACAAAAAATACTGTCCTTAGGAGGAATATTTTAGGATAATTTTTGGTGGGATTCAGATTAGACCACCAACTGCGCAGGTTTACAAGTCTGTCAGGAATTTGTTGATTTGAATGCAGCTCTCCTGTAAATATCCGACAAGCCTGTCAATCTGAGACAGTCTAGAATTAACCTGGATAGCATGAATAGTGAAAAAAACATTAGGCCTAGTGGACGCATGGTCAAAATGGGATTTATACAAGTTTAAAGGGATAGAGTAGTTTGCCCAAATATGAAAATCACAATTTACTTACCCTCATGTTGTTTCAAACCTATGAAAGCCAAGTAAGTAAATGATGAATTTTCAGTTTTGGGTAGACTATCCTTTTAAAATTATTCTTGGATGCTTTCATGGGGGGCATCAATGATTTGTTGACCTTTGCTGTACTTTAACCACCAAATAGAAGGTTGCTAAGAAGCATTAAAGCAGGAACTGTGTTTGAGCTTAGACGAGAAAGTGACTGTTGCTGTAATACATCACAGAAACTCAAAGGGCTCTTGTGTGGGTTCACAAAACTGTCACAGAATGTTGTTGTGGAGGTTAAATTAGTTCAGGAACTGACTGAAAAGATCTCTCTGTACGAAGTAGAAACTTTTCTTGTTTTTTACCTCAAAATTGGCAAAACTGTGTGAAATTAACAAACATAAATGGATAGTTCACCCAAAAATGAAAATTCTGTCATCATTACTCACCCTCATGTTATTCCAAACCCATTAGACGTTCATCTTCGAAAAACAAATGAAGGTATTTTTTGATGAAATCTGAGAGCTTTCTGACCCTGCATTGACAGAAACGCAACTGTCACATTCAAGGCCTAGAAAGGTAGTAAGCTACGAGAATACTTTTTGTGTGCAAAGAAAATAAAAATAGCACACGTACATTACGGAGACGTCTATTTGATGTCTGCATTTACATCTGGAAGATGTGTTTTGCTCATCTGCAATCCGTCTATGACGTTTCCTATCAAATGTCTATAAGATTTTTATGATTTATAATGTATGTAAAACTGACATCTTACAGATGTCTGTCAGATGTTTGCACACAGCAGATGCTTCCAGATCAAGTGATCTTTAGCAGACATCTTGCAGACGTACATATGCTATCTGAGGAAGAAACTGTTGAATAAATTCCTAGATAGCACATGTACGTCTGCTATCTGATAGACGTATTGCAGATGAGCAAACACTCTAAAAAATACATCTTTGTCAGTGCTAATAGCCTTGTGGGCAGTGCACGACATTTGGTGCAGCTGCGCCTCGGGTGTCCTGAGAACGAATCCCGCCTCGTGGACCTTTCCCGATCCCACCCCACCCCCCATCCCCCTCTGTCTCTCACTCACTTCCTGTCATATCTCCACTTTCCTGTCTAAGAAAAATTGTAAAAGTCCCAAAAAACACAACAACAAAAAAACATCTTCGAGATGTAAATACAGACATCAAATAGACGTCTCCATGACACGTGTGCTATCAGTGTTCATCATTTTTGTTTTCTTTGAGCACAAAAAGTATTGTTGTAGTTTCATAAAATTATGGTTGGACCACTGATGTCACCCCAGATAGCACATGTACGTCTGCAAGATGTCTGTTAAAGATCACTCGATCTGACAGACATCTGCAAGATGTTAGTTTTACATACATTCTAAATCTTAAACATATTAAAGACATCTAATAGATGTCTATTTGACATCTGATATGAAATAGACGTATTGCAGATCAGCAAACACGTCTTGCAGATGTAAATGCAGCGGTCAAATAGATGTCTCCAAGATGTACGTGTGCTATCAGGGACATGGACTATTTTAATTATGTTCTTACTATTTTTCTGGGCCTTGAACATGTCAGTTGCGTTGCTGTCTATGCAGGGTCAGAAAGCTTTTGGATTTTATGAAAAGTATCTTAATTTGTGTTCTGAGGATGAACGAAGGTCTTATGGGTTTGACAGAATGACAGAGTTTTCATTTTTGGATATACTAACTCTTTAAACAGGTAAAAAGTTACTGAATTATTATGCATGATATGCAGTTAGTATTATGAGGTGGAACTCTCATAGACAGCTTTTGATTTGACAAAAAATTGTGTAGTGCAGGATGAGTCATCAGTATTTTTTTCTCAATTTTCCCAAAAGTGAAAGACAGTAAAGTGAATGTACTTTGTCAGGTTTTTGGAGTGCACTAGCAAATAGACAACCTCAAAGCATTGGCGCTAGAGTGAGTATTGTGGTAAATCGCACTGGTCGGTCAAACAGATGTTTAGACCGACAGATGGACAAACAGACTGATAGTGAGACTTCAGAGGAACTTTTCAGTATATACAGGCATCTGAAAGAAAGCCATGAGGAGGCTTAATTTGGCTTTCAGAGGCTAAAAAAAGGGTCCTGCTCTCGCTGTGAAAGTTTGAGGCCTGTTTTTCTCAGCCAAAGAGATGAAGTGGCTTTGAGCTGCTCTAAAGTGTGAGAAGAAACCGATCAGAAATCCCCACTGACAGACGCAGGGGGCAGATAAGGTGCTCAGGGGCTTTATAGTCGACACCTTTACTGAGACTGAAGCAGGCCTATGGATTCCTGTCAGAGAAACACAGAGAATGAAAAGGGGCAGAAGACAGAGCAGAGCATGTGGGTGCAAGAGAGGGAGAGAGGGAGATAGCAGAGGGGGTTTGGGGCTGTCACAGACCATTAAAGCTCCTTATGTGCCTCTTCTCTCTCTCTCTCATCTCTACTGCGCAACACAGAAACTCTTTCAGCCGATGTTGTATCGCACTGCCATTAAAATACACTTAAAACGGCCTCTCACACTTCAGCCAGGGATGTATGGACACCCTTATGTACACACACTAGCAGCTAGTCACTTGTGTTAAGGGCAGGGTGCAAATTATAGAGGAAGACGAACCTGAAAGGGCTCTCTTTTTAAAGTGTAGACGCTATATTGTGATTTGACTGTAACGTCCGCTCTGTCTCTCTTTCTCTCTGTGCCTTCAGTTGACATGAACACAATTATCCTTGAAAGTATTGGCTAGCAAAGGGAAGGTTATCTGGTCAGAACACTATCACTATGTTCCTGCCCCCCATTGGGATGGGGGATGGTGGTCGAGCGAGACACGCTTCAAATGTTTCCATGCTCGCTGTATCAGAATCAGCCCACGGCTTGACCTACAGAGCTCTCGCGAAAGGTCACTTAGACGTAAAGATGGAGGACAAACGAGTTCGTGAGGCGAGTGAATGAGGGGATGATTGAGGAATAAAAGTTGGTTTGTTTGGGTGGAGAGAGTGTGTGCTGTTGTTTAATGAGGCAGCGCCAGCCTGTTTACGTTTCTCCCACCTGTAAATGCATTTTAGATGGGAAGGGAAATTCGGCGGCAAAGTTAATGTGGGAGCAAATAAAGTATGGCAGGTGTAAAACGGCAGGAGGGGGAGATGGCAGACACGACCTTGCATACAGAATCGGAATGTTAGGACGCTCAATGCCGCACCTCTGGACCAGGGAATAAAACTGGATTTGAGTCGAATTAGGGTTGTTGGAGGCGGCAGTCGTGAGCTGAGCTCAAATGGCTTTTCGAACATTTTTACTTTTCATTAAACTGAAAACTTTATTTATTTTTTTAACTGTCTTTTGGCATTAAAATTGTACTGTCAGGTTTTACTAAAAACGTGCAGTGAAGAATTAGCACTGAAAAGGCATGAACACAGTTATTTTTGCACCTGACCTTTGTAAATTTGCAGTTTGCCTTTCAGACGTGAAATTTATGAGGGGAGATTATTCAAATGAATCACTAACATTTTCACTCGTTTAGTTACTGGTATTTGCGCCATTATTTAATGGCCAAAAAAGCATGTCTTAAACTATTTTGCTCTTGAAATGGCTGCAATTATTGTTGCTAGAAGGAGGCACTGCAGAGAACAGAGAACGTGTGGTAGAAGAGAGAGGATTGTGCGATTTGCAAAGGGCAGATGTTGCGATTGTGTTCTTTAATTTGCGCATTGTTAGTAAATCACCCGCAGAAATTTTCCCTCCCATCAGCACTGTTTTGGAATTGCGCTCTCGTACTAATTTGCCCTGTTTAGTAAAACTGGCCCAAAGTCATCTACTTTTATAGTTGTATTCATAATATATATATATCCATTGCTGACTGATTTTTTTGTATTTATTTTATTTTTTTTATCAGTGATGAAATCTGAAGGCGTCCGTCACTTAGACAGATTACACTGAGGGTGATCTATTGTAACTTCTAAGTGTAATTCCCACCCGTCCAGTTGGTGGCGAGTGCACTTCAGTGTAACAGCAGAGCAGGGGATCCAGAACAAAAACGAAACTGTCACAAATCTTTTCCTTTGCGTTTGATTCCAAACAGGCGAGTGCCCAGAAGCTACAACGATCTATCACGCCACATTAATAGCACCAAAATGGTATTTATTGCTTGAATTTCCTAATGTAATGGACAGAATTTGAAATTTGAGACTTTGTTTTATATCAAAAAATTCATGAACATGCGTACGACAGTTAGTGGAAGCTAGAGATTATGATTTAGAAAGTTTTAAATATGGATATTTTCTTACAAAATTGCGTCAGTTTCTTCAGGAGGCCTTTATTAACCTCCCTGGAGGTGTGTGGAGTACTTTTTTATGATGGATAGATGCACTTTATTGGACTTGAAAAACTTTTCCCATTCACTGCCATTATAAAGTTTGGAAGAGCCAGGACATGTTTTAATATAACTCCAATTGAATTGGTCTGAAAGAAGAAAGTCATCTTTTTGAAGGGAAAGCAATATTAGCTTTAGCATTACCAGCCATATGTGAAGATAACCATATGTGATGAATAAAAACAGCCGGTCTCATGTTCAAGATAAAGTCCTTGATTATATCTTGGATGAGAGACCCAAACTTCACTTGAACTTCTGATATGTATCTCTCTTCCAGTCAGGTTTATGTTCTGACTAGACGCTCCTTTATCACTAGCCTACATTTGGCCGGTGATAACGTTGTTGGATACAGAAAGGCAACATCTGTGGCCCTTTTTAGAAAAGTGTCATTTTTCTGTGTGACCCTACTGGGGCAAATGGAGCGGAAGACATCAGTCATCACTCTTGGAGGCTAAGAAACGAGCGGTTTTAGAGATGGATCATCCAATGGTCCATTTATAATCTAGTGCTGAAATTCCCGCAGTGAACACGCACCAGTGATGTGAATGCGAGAATGAGTCTTACACCCCGGAGATGGTAAATCATTTTACTTGAAACCCGCTGCTTAGGAAGATGAGAACAATGTTACATTCTCAAGGGGCGTTCACAATGACAGCGATTAAATCTCTGTGCTGTTGTTTGCTGGTACATGTTTATACTCAGCCACAAAATCATTGTCAGTGTGAATACCACTTTACATGGAGCAGGGGTGTCCAAATCTGCTCCTAGAGGGACACTATCCTACAGAGTTTAGATCTAACCTTAATTAAACACACCTAAACCAGCAAATCAAGGTCTTTAGGGTCACTAGAAACTTGTAGGCAGCTGTGGTTCAGGTTGGACTCAGAAGCAGGATTGGACACCCACATTATTTATACTTTTATGGAAGTACAGTTGTCTCAAAACAATCTCTAGTCTGTCTGTCTTAGAACAGAACTTGCGAGACTCCAAGCTCCACGTTGCCGTCACAGTCCTGCGGTCTCTATCTATCATTGACGTCCAGCAGACCCTTACACCTCTCACCTCCGCCTTAATCATGTCCCGTCGCGCTTGCGTCCCCGACCTGCTGTCCCTGCGTATTCTACTTCACAGCTAGCTGACTGGCGAATCTCCGATATCAGTCTTACTCAGCAGACATCTGCGCGCGGTCCTCCGCGACGCCGGCACACCTGAGCCAGTGGCGTGACGTGACGAATGGGTATGAAACGGAGGAGTGACCTCTCTCGTTCGGAGCGACACGGGGGCCACCTCCTCTCAGGAGTCCACATTTATTAACACGCCGTCACACGCCCGGTCAGGGAAATGATCAGCGAGATTAATTCTTCTTTAATCCTTTTTTCTGCAACGTGTCAAACGGGTCTTTGGCTGTGATGGACTCGTAATTAAGAGGAGACGTTTCACACCGTCTCCATTGTTCTTCTGTGTCTTTTCTTGTACAGATGAAGACTGAATTGTCTGAATTTTATGGACTCATTCTTTTCTGTTTTCTCTCTTCTAGGTAAGAGCTGTCCAGTGCTAAAATGCCTGATGGTGGAAGTATGTAGCATTTTATATATGTATTTCCTCTATTGTGTGAAAGTGAATGGGATGCTAGAAAGACAAGGTTCCTAGGCCTGTTTTTTTCTGGGCAGGGTTGATTGAAGCTTCCAGTATGAACCATCTGAGCTGTTGAAAGCTAGCATTGTGTTGTCTAAACTACTAGAGCAGATGTTGAACACTTGATCTTGGAGTTTTGAGCTGCAAAGAACTGGATCTGCATTGTTTCAGGTTCTGGCAAGCTGACGAAGTAGCACATTGATTCTAGTGCAAATCAACATTGTTATATGTGATGTTGACAGTTTTTGGCAGTTGACAAGGTCAGCAAACGAAAGAAAATATGTAACGGAACAACCATTATTAAATATGCTACTCGGTCTGAGCTGAGTATTTACAAAATGTATTTTTATTTTCTGAAATGAAAAGATAAAATAAAATAAAATAAAATAAAATAAAATAAAATAAAATTCCTCAATCAACTTTTCCACCATAGAACACAAAACATAAACTGAAATGTGAAAATGTTCAGGGGGAAGAAAAAAAAAGTCATGCACATAGATGACACTTAGTGGACAATAAATTTGCATCTATAAAGTTCCACATTAGGACACACATACTCTATACATGTATGGAAGTGCACAATTGTCTCATTTATTTTGAATTATTTTGGATGTTTTTGTGGGTAGTAAAAAATGTCAGCGTGGTATAAGTGTCTTAAAGTTGTTAGATTTTAAATATATATTTTAAATATAAATATTTCAGCTCTTTACCTGCTGTGAAAAATTCCCTGTAATTTTTCCAGTTTCCAGTTTTTTTTTTTTTTTTGTTTGTTTTTTGTTTTTTTTCACCATTTTTTAAAATGTATTTTTAGGTTTTATTTTTTTCTTTTATTTTGTCTTTATGTCATATTCACAAATCTTTTATGAACCCTAAAATATTTTGTTGTATGAATATGTAAACAGTAAATGGATGAAAGAAAGAAAGAAAGAAAGAAAGAAAGAAAGAAAGAAAGAAAGAAAGAAAGAAAGAAAGAAAGAAAAAGAACTAATAGATTTGTATTTATTTATTTATTTATTTGGATGTTTTGTGGGTAGTAAAAATGTAAGGGTTGTAAAATTATCTTGAAATGGTTAAAATCTAAAATATTTTAGCTCTTTTTTCCATTTTTTTTCCTCCTCAAATCTTTCATGACCCCTTGAATATTTTTGTATGAGTATGTAAACAGTGAAAGAAAGAAAGAAAGAAAGATAATGAATTAATTAATTAATTAATGGTTTATTTGTTTTTGTGGGTAGTAAAAAATGACAGGGTGGTATTATGGTCTTAAAATTAAAATATTATATAATAAATAAAATATTTTATCTCTTCCTTGCTAGAGTAGTTTCCATGCTTTTTTCAGCTTTCCAGTTAAAACAAAACTTTTATTTTATTTTATTTTATTTTATTTTATTTTATTTTATTTTATTTTATTTTATTTTAATTTATCTGCACATACATGTGGGTAAGTCTTCTTTTTTAATTGTGGGTAAGTTTTTTTTTTTTTTTTTTTTTTTTTTACTAATTTATTTATTTATTTATTCTACTGTTTTTCTCCGTCATTTACATTGTTGTTTGTCATGGACCAATACACCAGCAGAAAAACTTCTAAATATCTTTAAACTATTCATTTTATAACCTCTCTTACTGTCTGTCATTATCCTGAAAGCAGCCAGAGTTTTCCAGTTCGGATCACGCTGACATACAAATCCTTAGCCTGACCCACTGCAATAGAAACTGTTTTGTTCAAATGATCATTTTCATATTCAGCCAGTTAAACCTTATATTAGACTAAATCAATACTGTATTCATGAGGAGCACAGTCAGGACACATTTCCTCACCAAGTTGAAATGGCCTAAAGGCATCATATATGTAAATGACTAAACGTTTGAGGCAAAAAACAGACCTTAAAACTGGTTGCCTGAAGCGTAACCTTTTTGCCTGTTCTTTGAACTGTCACCTCATTGCCTACAGAGTTTGACTGTGAGTGTGTGTTGTTGTGTTTTGTGTGTAAGCTGCTCATTTGGGTCATTTCGGCATGTATAAATAATGAAATTAGATGCTACCCTCAATTTGATATCACAAATGTTCACTTATAGTTTTCCTCACAGCCATGAAATGCTAATTCTTCCCGGGCCGAGCATTTTTAAAACAGCATGCTTCGGACAGACAAATGAATAATAATAACTAATGTGTTTTATAGAATTTCTAACTGGATCAAAAGAGGATTCTTGCCCGCACTGTGTAATGACTCAGAGGAGTCTAGCGCTGTAAAGGGTCTCAGCTTAATGCATTATTCACTAAGATGATAGCACGCTTTACATTTTTCCTGAAAAAAAAAGGGTTTCGAAGAGATTTTTCTTCTTCTTCTTGCAAGACAGATCTGATGACCCCAGCTAAACTGTTTTTTATATAACATAATATAATATATTATAATAATATAATAATATATATTATAATAATATAATATATTTGTTCTTTCAGTTAGATTAGCATCCTTAATACGAGAGGAAAATATTTATAGTAACTTTCAAAAGTTTGAAGATGGTAAAATTATGTAAATTGTTTTTGAAAGAAGTCTCTTATATATAACAATGAAATATTGTTGTAATTTAAAAGAACAGTTTTTCACTGTAATACATTTCACTACTGTTTAATTATCTAAAGCATGTAACAGTCCAACACTGATGGAAAATATCATGTAGAATATTTAATGTGATGTCGTTAAACAAGTTTGTAGTACTGATTTATTTAACCGTTTTTATTTATTTAACAATTTTTATTTATTTAAAATTTTTATTTGTTTGTTTGTTTATTCATTTAAGAATTAAACAGAAATATTTTACTAAGCAAATAAATGGTGCTAGTATTTTTTTTTTATTTTTTTTTATGAGCAGTAACATTTTTTATGAGTGAATCATTAGTATTATTCATCCATCTTCCACATTTTATTTATTTATGAATAAGCGAAAAAATAAACAGGTACATACAGTATCACTGATAACTTTAGTTTATTATTATTATTATTATTATTATTATTATTATTATTATTATTATTATTATTATTATTATTATTATTATTATTATTATTATCCTTCATCCACATTGATTTGATTGATTGATTGATTGATTGATTTAGACATATATTAACAAACATATTTTAGTAAACAAATACATAATATCAATGTTTTTGTAAATACATTTTATAAACAACATTTTTTTAATCAGTCCATCAAATTTCCAGGTTATTGATTGATTGATTGATTTGATTGATTGATTGATTGATTGATTGATTTTCCACATTCTATTTATTTATAAATAGATTATTATTATTATTATTATTATTATTATTATTATTATTATTATTATTATTATTATCCTTCATCCGCATTAATTGATTGATTGATTGATTTAGACATATATTAACAAACATATTTTAGTAAACAAATACATAATATCAATCTGTTTTTATAAATACATTTTATAAAAAACATTTTTTTTTATCAGTCCATCAAATTTCCAGGTTATTGATTGATTGATTAATTTATTTTCCACATTCTATTTATTTATAAATAAATTATTATTATTATTATTATTATTATTATTATTATTATCCTTTACCCGCATTGATTGATTGATTGATTGTTTTAAACATATATTAACAAACATATTTTAGTAAACAAATACATAATATCAATAAGTTTTTTATAAATAAATAAATAAAATATAAATAAAAATATATTATTATTATTATTATTATTATTATTATCCTTCATCCGCATTGATTGATTGATTGATTTAGACATATATTAACAAACATATTTTAGTAAACAAATACATAATATCAATAAGTTCTAAATATATATGATATAATATGCTGATATATACATACATGCATACATATATACATATATTATACCAGTCCATCAAATTTCCAGGTTATTTTATTTATTTATTTATTTATTTATTTACACTACATTTCAAAAGTTTTAGGTTGGTAAGATTATTTTAAATGTTTTTTAAAGAAATCTCGTATATATAATATTTTTATATATATTTGCAATTTTTGCAAGTCTTCAGTGTCTCATGATCCTTTAGAAATCATTCTAATATGCTGATTTGTTAGAAATGACCAAGAAAATGCTATTTCAGTTTTTCTACTTCAAAATCTCACATTTGCCATTATTTGTAACTGCTGTATATTTGTAATTGTTAGTCAAAGTTATTAACGGTTTCTGAGTGAAAATAGTTTTTTGCTGAAGATGCAGAGAATTGAATCTATAAAACAAAAAAAAAAACCTCTCTGATTTTCATGGTGTAAAAATCTAGCCGTTCATATAATTTTGCTTCATATTTCAGCAATGAGCAGGCTGTGTTCCGACGTTGTCATTATAATGTTGTGACATCACTCATTTGTTGCATTAATGCTGTCATCGCGTTTAATCTGACAGGACTCGTCGTTCGCTCTTCCTTAATTCTTCGACGTCCTCTGCTAAATGATGACATTAGATCATTCTTTCTCTTCGCGTCTCTGATGTGTCTGTCTTCCCCCCTTGTGTTATCTATTCATTTATTCATTTATTCTTTCATTTATTTATTGCCAACACGAGAAGCATTTGTTTTGACAGATGCTTGCTCTGGGGCGACTGCCAAAGCGTAGACAGATTTTCTGGAGATCGGCACGACGGCGCTCACTGAACGCAGCGGGCCAGGAAAAACACACTCCACGCAAGTCAGATTTGTTAACAATTATCTGTTCTCTGCCCTTTCACTGTTGCTGCTTCAGAACACAAGGATAATTTTATCCCCGTGTGCCAAATTACGTCTGAAATATGGAGCGGTTAGAGGTGAGGCGTGAAGGGTGGCAAGAGGGGAAGGGTGAATAGTTTTGTGTTGAGCAGGAAAATTTACAGCCGGAAGGCAGGAACGCCAGTACCCCGCTCTATACACTTCCCCCTGACCTCCAGACTCCGGGCCGCTCTTTTGAGGGTTTTTGTTTGTTAATTATGCTGTATTATTCTTAACCTGCCTGCCCTTATTTATGGATGTTGCTGTACAGAAAACAACCTCGTAGCGATTAGAGTTATCGTGGGATAGTCACCTTCTGTCTGTATTTACATTTATGCTATTTTCCATTACTGTTTAATTATTTAAAGTGTGTAACACTGACACACTGATGAAAAATATATTTAATATTTCAATTACTGTTGTAAAACAATTTATGAAAATTGATTCATACATACATACATGCATACATACAGTAATACTAATAAAGTATATACAGTTATTATTATTATTCATCCTTATTTTTTTGTTTGTTTATTTAAAAATGAATACAAATGTTTTACTAAACAAATACATAATAATAACTTATTTTTATAATTATAATTAATTAATTAATGTGTTTATTTATTTAAAGTCTTAAATATATAAAATACAATATAAAATATTTTAGTAAATGCGTGTTGCTAGAAACCTATATTTTTGAGTAAATTATTAGTATTATCCATCCACATTTTATTTATTTATGAATAAGCAAAATATTTTAGTAAACAATTACATACAGTAGTACTAATAACTGTTTATAAGTATATTAATAGTTTGTATTATTGTTATTCTTTATCCGTATTTATTTATTTATTTACAAATTAACACACATATTTTAGTAAACAAATACATAATATTAATAACGTGTTTTTTTAATTAAATAAATAATTAATAGCTTTATTTTTAATCTGGTTATTTTCTATGCTAATTCAATAGTTCTTCATGATTTTTTTTTATGTGCATGTTTTATATATTTATTTTTATTATACTATTTATACTGTTTATTTATTTAAGAAATATTTTAGTAAACAAATACACAGTGCTAGAAACTTATATTTTAATGAGTAAATAATTAGTATTAGTGTTATCCACTAATTTACGTTTTGTTTATTTATGAGTAGGCAAAAATATTTTAGTAAACATTTGCATACAGTAATACTAATAACTTTTTTATAAGTAAATAAATATTTGGAATTTTTATCCTTCCTCAATATTTATTTATTTATTTTATTTACGAATGAATAAACAAAATATGTTATTGAACAAATGCATGATATGAATAACTTATTTTTATTAAAAAAAAAGAAAAAGAAAAAAACGAAAGAAATGTTATTATCAATCAAATAATGAAAGTTTTATATGTCTTTTCACTTTATTTATTTATTTATTTATTTATTTAGTGGTATATAAAGCAAGGAAATTATGGAGATTATAAACAAACAAACAAACAAATATGTGATTGTTTCGTTAGAATGTTTTTCTCAAAAATCAGAATTTCTTTACGACTGAAGAAAGAAAGACATGAACATCTTGGGTGACAAGGGGGTGAGTAAATTATCTGTAAATTTTTGTTCTGGAAGTGGACTTCTCCTTTAAAAAATAATGCTAAAATATTATTACGTCCAACTTGACTTCAAAATGTGTCTGGTTATGCTGGTTAAAGACTCACTCTAACCCCAAATAATCCTTTACTTCTTTAAAATGAAGTGGAGTTTGTCAGAACGGAGCTTCTCGCCCCTGTGTTGAACCTCTGTGTGAATGCTTTATGAGTGTGTGGCATATTAATGCAGTGTGTGTACGCTTATCAGAGTCCAGCACACACACATAGACTCACAGCAGGTTAATGGGGAGCTGCGCGATAGCACAAGTCATGCCCTTCAACACAACTACTGTCTGCTTCACCTGCTCTTCACCCTCAAATTCCTCTTCACATCTGTCTGTCTTATGCTCGCACTCCATCTCTGCTTTCAACCTCCCGTTGAAAACAGTGACAAAGTAATACGAGTTCGCCAAAAGGCACGATGACCTCCATCATCTGTGTGAATGTTTTGTGTCTGGGTTTGGTTGTTTATTTTGAGGGAAACACAGAAGCCCTCATGCTGTTGCGGCTTGCTGGGGAGCAGCATGTTTTCTGCTTGTAAACACACCAACCTTTTGGAGAAGCCCTCTGTCTGCAGGCCTCGCCAAACGCATCGAATTGCCCCTTTTTCCCACTGCCAAGGCCAGACACAATACTGTGAGAGAGCTTTGTTTTTTAAATGTGTTTGTGTGATTTATTAACCCTCATGTTCTGTTTGTGGTCTGAGATCCTTAGCTTGAAAAAAGTATAAAGCATTCATGTTGATGATTCATGACTTTACTTATTCACTGTATTTTGCAAAATTTTATCAAATTGATTATGCACATATCTTTGAAGTGTTTTAATTCTTCACTTAAAATCCCTGATTTTAGATAGCTAAAATTCTAAATAAATTCTACACCCATTCAAATTAAAATGTTTGTTTGTTTAGGGTTATTTATATATTTAATTATTTATTTATTTTTAAGTATATAAAAATGAATTTATAATATTTTAAGTTAACACATTAAGTTAACACATTATATTATTGTTATTATTATTATTATTATTATTATTATTATTATTATTATTATTATTATTATTATTATCCTTTTTTAAAACTGCTTGTCCACTTCAACTGTTCTGATTAAAAATAATAACTATTATTATTATTATTATTATTATTATTATTATTATGCATTTTTAAATCAGCTTGTACACTTAAACGGTTCTGAATAATAAACAAACAAACAAATAAAAATTATTTTATTATTATTATTATTATTATTATTATTATTATTATTATTATCACCATCATCATCCTTATCCATTTTTAAAATGGCCTGTCCACTTCAGCGGTTCTGATTTTTAAAATATAATTAAAATGAAAATAATAACTATTATTATTGTTATTGTTATTATTATAATTATTATTATTATTATTATCCATTTTTAAAACAGCTTGTCCACTTCAGCTGTTCTGATTTTAAAAAATAATAATTAAATTATTATTATTATTATTATTATTATTATTATTATTATATTTTTATTACTATTATTATTATCATCATCATCATCATCATCATCCTTTTTTTTTAAAACTGCTTGTCCACTTTAGCTGTTCTGATTACAAAAATAAATTTGAAATAAAATAATAACTATTATTATTATTATTATTATTATTATTATTATTATTATTATTATTATTATTATTATTATTATCCATTTTTATATCAGCTTGTCCACGTAAACGGTTCTGAATAATAAACAAACAAACAAACAAATAAAAATTATTATTATTATTATTATTATTATTATTATTATTATCATCATCGTCATTATCATCATCATCATCATTATCATCCATTTTTAAAACAGCTTGTCCACTTCAGCGGTTCGGATTTAAAAAAAAAAATAATTAAAATTAAAATAATAACTATTATTATTATTATTATTATTATTATTATTATCCATTTTTAAACAGCTTGTCCGCTTCAGTTGTTCTGAATAAAAAAATACATTAAAATAACATTATTATTATTATTATTATTATTATTATTATTTATTCATTTATTTATTTATTTATTTAATCCATTTTTAAAACAGCTCAACTGTTCTCAGTAATAATAACAATAATAATAATAATAATAATAGTAGTAATAGTAGTAGTAGTAGTAGTAGTTGTTGTAGTTGTTGTTGTTGTTGTTGTTGTTGTTGTTGTTATTATTATTATTATTATTATTATTGTTATTATTGTTATTATTGTTATTATTATTATTATTATTTTAAATTTTTTGAAATCTAATCAGTTCTAAATAAATATTACAATTAAAATAACTATTATTGTTGTTGTTGTTGTTGTTGTTGTTGTTGTTGTTGTTGTTGTTGTTGTTGTTATTATTACTACTACTAGTAGTATGAATGTGTTTTTCTACAGTGTATAATGTGAAAACATTTCTTTAGTTACTTTTGAAGTGATTGTAGTATTAGTTTTACACATACATTGTTGGAGTCTTTGTGGCACCAAACATAAAAACGTTACCTTCATTCTCCACACAATATGAATGGTTAACCTCATCTGACTAAAACGCTTAAAAACAGCATGTCTGTCCTCACAGTTGTTTGCAGTCTGTGATAAATGACATCTTACACACGCTAATACAAACAACGCTTGCAGACAAACACCTGTGTGGCTCTCGCTTACACACACTTGCTTATACACGTACACATACACATCCGTAAAGTCTGAATCCATGTTTATTCAGCACAGTTTCTACGGTCGTCACTAAAGCTAGTGGCGTGCAGTGATACGGCAAATCCGTCCCTAAGAAATTTTTCACAGAACAGCTGATAAATGGTTGACATAATCGTGTAATTGCTTTAATGGGATTTTAATATAGTAATTTCTAACTTAAGCTCATGAAAAAATCCGTCTGTGTGCTTTTTGTTGAGCGTCAGTGAATAACACTGGAAGTGTGACATGATGTTGTTTTGACACGTTGCATCCAATGACAGTAATTTCTTCCTCTCTCGTTCCATCATCTCTCTCTCCCACCTTGATAGATAAGCATCACGCTGGGCTCTCGCTAGGACAAGTGGCTAATTACCAGCTAAAAATACCACCTCCTTAGTAATAATTACCGTGCATCTTTGGATAATGATTCATATTTCAAGTGTTGTGATGAGTGGGTATGTTCAGTAATGTGACGAGACGTGCCGTCAAGCAGCTCTGCCGTGACCTTGAGGCCTCTTCGAATATTGAGAAAGGACGGGGAGATGGAGGAGGGCGCAGGGGAGGGAAAACGGGACGAATGTGCCAGCTACATGCCAGGCACGACTGCACAACTGTCTAAACTGAAAGGAAGAAAATGTGCTTGTAAAATTAAACTTTTTTTATGAAACAAAAATGAACAAATGTGAGTTCAAATTGGCTTGGCATTTAAATAAAAGCAGTTTGATGGCAGCTTTTTAATACATAGATTAAACAGAATTTGAAGAATGATATCCACCTTTTAACGTGGAAGTAAGCCCATGGGCAAGTCTTCTTGTTCATTAACCGCTATAAGGAAATAACGAGAAGAAAAACATTGTGCAGTAAGCGGTAAAACTGCACTACAAACCAGTGTGTGCATGATTAAGATAATACATTAAAATAATATGGTAAGACACACCAATTTGCAATATAAAGCAGCAAAGCGGGCTGTTTTGTACAGCTATAAATAGCTGGACGTGGATGAGACCGGAAGCCAGACCTGTAAAATTTACAAATTTTATTTGTAAAATGTACAAATAATAATAAAACACTCTTACGGTACGAAAAAGGTGGATACTCTCCAAAAAAAAAAAAAAAAAAAAAAAATTGTACTTTGTACCTTATTGCCCCTAAATGGTACTTATTAGTACCCTTTAAAAGAGTACTGCCCAAGTTTTAAACATTCCTAAAACTGTATCTAAGTAATTAAAATTAATCTGTTCATTACAAAAAAACATCAGTCACAACTCTAAAACTTGTGTTCTCAAAAACTATATTAGCACAAAAAAAAAAAAAAAAAAAAAAAGATGATTATTTAAGCCATCAAAAATGTAAAATCTTTGTGCGTATACACTATTGGTCAAAATATTTTATTTTTTATTTTTTTTTAAAAAATGTAAAGAAAATATCAGTAAAATTCTTTATTTCTATATTGAGTTTATAATATATTTTCAACAATTATTTATTTGAATTTTCAACAGCCATTACTCTAGTCGTCGGTGTCACATGATCCTTCAGAAATCATTATAATATTATAATGTTTCTAATAAATAAACTTTTTTTTTTTTTTTTTTTTAAATTGAAAACACGTGTGCTTCCTATATTAATATATATTTTTTTGTGGGAATCGTGAGATTTATCACAAATGATAAATGGAAAGTTTAAAAGGGCAGCGTTTATTTAAAACAGAAATCTTTTGTAATATTGTAAATGTATTTTGTTGTCACTTTTATTAATTTAATGCATCATGCATAAAATGATTAATTTAAAAAACAAAAAAAAAAAAAAAAAAAAAAAAAAAACTGACCTCAAATTATTGAGCGTATGTATATGGGTGGCTAAAAAATATTTTTACATAATATTTTACTTTCTATTAATTATTTATTTTGTTTTACACTTGTTTGTATATATAATTTAACATAATTTAACAAATATAAATCATGCAGAAAAGCACAAATTTTTGAATTGCATATAATTTGTAAATATAATTATATCAATTATATAATTATATAAAGAGATAGTTCACTCAAAAATGAAAATTACCCCATGATTTATTCTGACTCAAACTATCCTAGTTGTAAATGACTTTCTTCTTTCAGACGAACCCATTTTCCATATATATTGACTTTTGCACCATAATAGAGTGTGCTTTAATGGTTAAGTGCTTTAGTTGGAGTGTAAACAGTATATGAAGACAAAAGTATAAAATGAGTTTTTTTGTGAAGTTGCTCCTTTCTCAGAGTGCTGCCCTCTCCTCCTCCGCTGAGCTGCTGCGTTGGTTGCAGCCTCAGAGAGGGAGTGGGCGGCCAAATGAGACATTGCGGCTAGCGCAGAGGAAGTGCATGCTGATTTCACTTCTCATTTCACTTGTGATCTACAAAAGGTTCCTCATTGCTTACTTATAATTACCTGTCTCTCTGTATGCTTATATCTGTGTGTGTGTGTGTGTGTGTGAGTGTGCAGATGGGCTTGCCGTAGTGCAGGCAGGCTGAGCTGTTATGCCCAGGCAGACACCTACATGAAAGTGAAGAGCTCTCAGAAGTGAAATCAGAACAGATGGTGTTTCAGAGAGCCTGTGCACCTTATTGTGTGAAACTAGCCTCAGGAATCTGTGCTTTGTGTAATGCGTAAATATTATATATGTATGTATTGGCGTCTATATTATATGTGTTTTTATGAGATATAAACTCGTGTTGTTTAAGGAAGCCCCTATCCGCCACTGAATAAAAAAAATAAAAAAGGTAATTTTGACTTTTTATCTCACAGTTCTGACTTTTTTTCCTCAGAATTGTGGGATATAAACTCACAACTGTGAGTTATAAAGTCAGAATTGCGAAAGACAGAATTAAATCTCACAATTCTGAGATATAAAGTCACAATTCTGACTTTTTTTCCCCCTCAGAATAACAAGTTTATTTTAAAAAAGAACTCCAAGACATAAACTCACAATTGTGAGAAAAAAAAAAAAAAGAATTGTGACATATAAGCTCGCATTTGAGAGAAAAAAAGAATTGTAAGAAAAAGTCACAATTGTGAGATGTAAACTCACAAGAAAAACCAAGAACTCACAATAGAAAACTCACAATAGAAAAATATAAACTCACAAGAAAAACTCACAAGAAAAAAGTCAGAATAGAGAGATATAAACTCACAACTGCAAGAAAAAAGTCAGAATTGTGAGATAGAAACACATTTGCGAGAAGAAAATCAGAATTGCAAGACATAAATGCACAATCATGACAAGTGTGATATATAAACTCACATTTGTGAGAAAAAATACTTGTAAGAAAAAGTCACAGTTGTGAGATATAAACTCACAATTGTGATAAAAAAGTCAGAATTGTGAGATATAAACTCGCATTTGCGAGAAAAAAGTCAAAATAGCGAGATAGAAACTTGCATGTGCGAGAAGAAAATTGCACACTATAATCTCGCAATTGCGAGAAAAAAAGTCAGAATTGAGAGATGTGAACTCGCAATTGTGAGAAAAGTCAGAATTGCGAGATAAACTTGCAGTTGTGAGGACAAAAAGTCAGAATTGCGAGATATACACTCGCAATTGTGAAAAAAGTCAGAATAGAGAGATATAAACTCACAACTGCGAGAAAAAGGCTGAATTACAAGATATAAACTTGTAATTGCGAAAAAAAGTCAGAATAGAGAGATATAAACTCAAAACTGCGAGAAAAAGGCTGAATTACCAGATATAAACTCACAATTGTGAGAAAAAAATCTGAATTGCGAGATATAAACTTGTATTTGTGAGAAAAAGGCTGAATTACGAGATATAAACTTGCAATTGCAAAAAAAGTCAGAATAGAGATATAAACTCTTAATTGCGAGAAAAAGGCTGAATTACCAGATATAAACTCGCAATTGCAAGAAAAGTCAGAATAGAGAGATATAAACTCACAACTGCGAGAAAAAGGCTGAATTACGAGATCTAAACTTACAATTGCAAGAAAAATCAGACACAAAATCAAACACCAGAAGATTACACAGAACGGTCCGGACCCCCGAGAGGATTATTGGTGCTGCCCTGCCGAACTGTATACATCCAGAGTGAGGAAAAGGGCTCAGAAGATTACTCTGGATCCCTCACACCCATGTCATCCCCTTTTCGAACTTTTGCCATCTGGTCGGAGCTACAGAGCCACATATACCAGGACAGCCAGACATAAGAACAGTTTCTTCCCTCGGGCAATATACCTTATGAACAGTTAGGTATATTGTGCCCCCCTACATTGTTACCACCTACATCTCAGTACATCCCAACATCTCATTCTATTCTATTCTATTCTATTCTATTCTATTCTATTCTATTCTTTTTTTTCTATCATCTGTAGCACAACTATATATACAATTTATTTATTTTCTTAAATCTTATATTGCAATTCTTGTCTATTTATAGTTACATATGTGTATTTTTATTTATTTATTTTTTATTTTTTTATTCTCAACTTATATTATTTTCTCTGTGTTATTGTTGTCGTCTCTGTGTACTGGAAGCCTGTGACACCAAAACAAATTCCTTGTATGCGTAAGCATTCTTGGCAATAAAGCTGTTCTGATTTTGAAGTCAGAATTGCAAGATATAAACGCGCAATTGCGAGGAAAAAGTCAGAATTGCGAGAAAAAAGTCAGAATTGTGAGATATGCACTCACATTTTTGAGAAAAACATAAGAATTGTAAGTCTGTATCACATTTCTGAGAAATTTGTATCATGTGATTCTAATTCACTTAAAAAAAGTCGCAATAATTCACTTTTATTTTGAGTTCATTGATCCCCCCCCATCTCTTCATCTCTTGCCTTTTTTTTTAAAGCCTTGTAATATTGCAGCAAACCACTTAACACAATTATATATTTGTTTACTATAGAACAGCTGACATGATATTATGTCCAGTGTATTATATACTGTGAAAAAATGAGGCTGTTATTGACTCTCACGTCAGTATTTCATCTTAAATGGAATCGAAAAGAATAATATGCAAGCTCCTTAATTACATTTCAGTTGGACTTTCTTGCTTTTTGTTCCTTCCACCTCGGTAATGTCATAAAGCCTTGGTATTTTACCAGTTATTGCCTTTATTTGCTTAACTGTTCACAGCACATAGCCTCATTTCAGTTTGTGTGTATCAGGTTAAGTGTATCTTGCAAGCTGCGTTTGCTTTTGGATCTGTAGTTCTGACCTTAATTAAGTGGAAAGAAGATGGTATAAAACAAGATTTTTACATTTTCTGAAGAAAATGTAGTTGGTCTTGTCAGTGTAAAACTTGCCTTCAGAATTCCAAGGCAGTGCTGTGTGGTTGCTAAGGTGTTTTCAATGTTTCATAGAATGATTTTAGCCAGTTTCTTGGCGGTTTGTGGTTTAGTTGTTAAAACATTTTAGGAAGCTGACCCATTTTTGTAATTTTGCATGTTAAAGGAGATGGATTCAGAAGCCTGACAGCATGTTTTAGTGTTAGACTGTCAGTCCGGTGAATTCACCTCATCTGAAGCACAGCCTGCTTGTGTAACATATCTGTTGGCTTCAACAATAAATTTCAAGATAATTTCTAAAAGAATCATCATCTGCGAAATGCATATGCCCCTTTTTTGGAATGCGGTAGTTTTTTATTTTAATAAAATGTTTGTTTATTTTGTTGTAATATGTAGTTTTAATTGTTATTTATTTTTTATTGTAAATGCTATTTATTTATAGGTCTTTGTTTTAACATTTTATTGTAATTTATTCATTTTTAATTTGTTGTTTATTTTATTGCATTTATTTTAGGACTATTCATTTATTTAGTTAGTTTGTTATTTTATTTATTTATTTATTTATTTATTTTATTTATCATATTTATTTTCACTGGTTATGTATTTATTTAATTATGTAATATTTAATACAATTTTAATAATTAATTTATTTTGTTGTAATATTTAGTTTTCATTGTTTCTTTTTATTGTAAATGCTATGTATTTATTTGTCCGTTTGTTTTTTCTTTGTTTATTTGCAATATTTACTTGATTTAAAGTATTTTTTGTTGTGAAATTTAGTTTTAATTGTTATTTATATGATTGTAAATGCTATTTATTTATAGTTCTTTATTTTAACATTTTATTGTAATTTATTCATTTTTTTATTTGTTGTTTATTTTATTGTATTTATTTTAAGGACTATTCATTTATTCATTTAGTTTAGTTATTTAGTTTGTAATAAATAAATCTGTAATCTTTAATGTATTTAAAATAATTTATTTATTTATTTTTTTGTAATGTTTAGTTTTCATTGTTGTTTCTTTGTATTGTAAATGCTATTTATTTATTTATTTATGTTTATTTATTTATTTTTACATTTTATAGCAAATTATTCTGAGTTATTTATTTATTTATTTATTTTAACGTTTTATTGCAATTCATTTAATTTTTTTCTTTCTTTAATTAGCTTTTTTGTTTTATTGTATTCATTTTAATGGTTTCTTTCATTCATTTATTTATTATATATATATATATATATATATATATATATTAGAATTTTTATTTTTATTTTTTTCGTTTTCAAACTTTGCTACTGTTCACTTAAAAGTGAACTTTCTGCAGTTTGATTTACAGATTATTAATTCCTTTTTGTTTTGCTGCATAGTTTTCTTTTCTTAAAAGTTTGTTTGTGCATGAGAGGCTGTAATTAATGAGGGGGAAGAAATTTGACGGCTGACATCATGTGGAACGCCAAGCCTTCGGGGTGTAGCTCCTTGAAATTTGTACTTGTCATTTTCAATGTGACATCGACCACAGCAGGAAACACTCATTTTCATCTGATTATACCCCTGCTGTTTATTACTGTCTATAAACAATGCTGCATATTAAGGCATGATGACAGCTTTTAATATCTGCTAGAGAGGCTCCGCCCCTTCTGAGAGCCCGTGTCATATCCTGTCAGAGGCTGACGTCTAGTGGGAGTCACTGAGCTTTGGTTGCTCTGTCACAGTAAGGTTATGTTTATGTCACACAGTAATGTAGAGCAGCAATTTGAAATGGTGTCAAGGGATTGTGGCTCAGAAACAGCGTTACGTGCGAGAGATGCCTGTAATGCAGTTACATCTACTAGCGACAGACAGGAAAAAAAAAAAAAAAAAAAGATCAAGCGGTAGGGAGGAATTGGATCTGAGAGGTGTTTCTGGGTGGGCCATGTGATTTCCTGCAGTAATTTGTCTTGATTGACAGCTCCGTGGCATGTCGTAATAGGAAATTGATGATGTTCGCTGCAGACGCCGTTGGCTGGTAATTGATTGAGATCTTCTCGTGTGCGCAGGATGGCATCTGTTCCAATGAACGATGACGTGTTTAATCGGGGGGTGTGTTTACTTTCGGGTGGGGATCCCTGTACTGTTTTCCTTTGGAGACTCACAGATGCATTTGTATGCGACTAATTGGTTTGCAAATCTGCAGGGTTGGAGAGGAGCCCCTCACTACAGATGTGTTTACTCAGGTAATCATCATTAGACACATGGGCGGCACTTCCTGCAGCTTTGTATGTGTGTGGGATTTCACTGCTCTGCTTATAAACTAGACTTTTCTGAAGAAATGCAACTCTGTAATGCTGAACTGGTTTCCAAGGTGTTGCTAAGGTACTTTGCTATATGGTTGATAAGGATTTGTAGGTGGTTTCCAGGGTGTTGCTACAGTATGTGGTAGATAAGGTTTTTGACCATTTTTAATGCATTGATACACACTTCAGTAAAGTGTGATAATGGTTGCCAGGGTGTTGCTATGTAGTTGTGAAGGTGTTCTGAGGTTTCTAAGATGTTGCTGTGTGGTTGTTGGAGTGTTTTAGTGTGTTTCTACAGTCAGTTGATAAGGTGTGTGGGTGGTTGACAGGGTGTTGCTAAGGCACTTTGCTCTACATTTGATCTGGTGTTGTAGGTGGTTGCCAGGGTGTTGCTATGTAGTTGTGAAGGTGTTCTGAGGTTTCTAAGATGTTGCTGTGTGGTTGTTGGAGTGTTTTAGTGTGTTTCTACAGTCAGTTGATAAGGTGTGTGGGTGGTTGACAGGGTGTTGCTAAGGCACTTTGCTCTACATTTGATCTGGTGTTGTAGGTGGTTGCCAGGGTGTTGCTATGTAGTCGTGAAGGTGTTCAAAATGGCTTTTAGTCCATTGCTATGTGGTTTAAGATGCTGCTGTGTAGTTTGTAAAATTATTGGAGTGTTTTTAGTGTGTTGGATCAGCTAGTTGATAAGGTATGTGGGTGATCACCAGGGTGTTGCTAAGGTACTTTGCTATATGGTTGATAAGGTATTGTAGGTGGTTGCCAGGGACTTGCTACAACATGTAGTTGCTGAAGTTTTTTTGACCATTTTTATTGCATTGATACACACTCTGTTAAAGTGTGATGGTACATTCAATGTGTTGCTGTGTGGTTTCTAAGATGTCGCTGTGTGGTTTGTAAAGTTATCTGAGTGTTTTTAGTGTGTTGCTACAGTCAGTTGATAAGGTCTGTGGGTGGTTGTCAGGGTATTGCTATGTAGTTGTGAGTGTTTTGAACGTTTTTAATGTGTTCCTAAACCATTTGATAAGGTCTGTGCATGGTTGCCAGGGTGTTGCTAAGGTACTTTGCTCTACATTTGATCTGGTGTTGTAGGTAATTGCCAGGGTGTTGCTATGTAGTTATAAAGGTGTTCAAAGTGTCTTTTGGTGTGTTGCTATGTGGTTTCTATGTGGTGTTTTAAGTGGTTTTAATAGATTGTTGCAGTTGTTTTTTTAAAGTGTTGTGGGTGGGTGTTACTATGTGGTTGCTAAGGTGTTCAGAATGGTTTTTAGAGTGTTGCATTATGGTTTTTAAGGCCCCAATCAGACAGAACGGTTTTTTTTTAAATTGTTTTCTTTTGGCGCCTCGCGTTTTAACCCCCTGCTGTGCCTCGCGTTTTTGCCGGAGCGCTCTGAACGCCTGAAGTTGAAAAAAAAAAAAGCAACTCTGAGCAGAAAATCGCCCGACGTCATCACGGTTTTTTCCATTGTCCAACCGAATGAATGGAGAGGCGGGCCTTCTGTTGTGGTGACGAAAGTTTTACCGTTGCTTAAAAAGTCCGGAGACTGCAGTGATGGAGGAGAAACTTTTGGTGTCTATCGCGGGTAACCCGGAGCTGTATGTTTTAAGGATTTGCTGATATGACAGTTTACTTAACAGCAAAAACCAAAGATTTTAGAGTGCTCGCACTATAATCCTTTGATTAGATTGACAGGACGGCTGATTTGATGGTTGCCTAGCAACATAAAAACCGCAACACACTGCTCTTTTTTAAAAGTCACCAAAAAAAGGCAGTGCGGTGCGCCTCGCTTTTTTCAGATCTAATAAAAATGTGTTTGGTGTGATTGGGGCCTTAGGATATCTGAAGGGGTTTTAGAGTGTTGCTTCGATTGGTTGGTAAGTGTGGGTGGTTACCAGAACATTGCTACATGGCTGCTAAGACATTGTCGGTGGTTGCCAGAATGTTGCTGTGTGATTATTATGAGTGCTTTAAGCTTGTTGCTATATGGCTGGTATAGTTTTAGGTGTGGTTGCCAGATTGTTTCTATGTGATCGCTAACACCGTGTCTACACCGGACACGAGAGGCAAAGTAGACACCATTATAATCATTGATGCTGTCTACACTGGATGCGGCGTGGCGCGACACGACATATCCCTGACAGTAAACTGTTACCGCATTCTATTTATGATGTGCTCACACAAAGTTCAAATGATTTTCAACGGTCACTTTGTTGCGTCCAGTGTAGACAGACTTTAGCTGTTGCGGCGCGGCGGGACAACTGTCGCGTCCAGTGTAGACACAGTGTTAGGTGAGTGCTTTCAAAGCATTTCTAAGGTTTATAGTTGCTAGGGCAGTGGTGGGATGTTGCTGGGTGGTTTTTAAATCCCTAATTCTCTCCTTCAACATAAATCTGTTGCTTTTATGCGCAATTGTATAATACAGTTCTACAATTAATATTGTTGCTTAACAACCTGCCCAAATGCTGCAGGGTAACACTCTTCTTATACTAGTTTCTGTCAGCCAGCAGAGCATTTGGTTGTTCTCCATGCGGTCCTGTTGAGACGGAGCATGTGACAGGTTCAGGACACAGGCAGGACGGCAAAGTCTTTGTGGGATTAGGGTGCTCTGGGGGTGTTCTGTCCTGGCGGTCTGTTGTGGTCTTTGATGTGAATCAGGACTCAGGTTCATCACCCAAGAGCTGCACAGCAGGATAGCAGCCCACAGAAATAGACTGAGACAAGAGCAGACCAGCACAGCAGTGAGTCATTCTCTAAATTTATCTGAATTATTGTTAGGATTTAATTTCATTCATATATTGTTTTTCATTAGTTGTGTTTGCTAAGGCAACCAAACACAATCTCATTTGGCTTTAAATAGCTGCCTAGCAATACCCTCAATCAGACAGAGACCAGAAACCTTCTGGTTTAAGCACTGTGCTGCATCACTCTATGACAAGGCTCTTGCAAAACTTTCAGCTCTGACGAGTCAGGCCATTATGATTTAGAGAAGCTCCATTTGAAACGTGGTGGGAAGTGTGACTGCTGTCTCGGAGATCCTTCACTGCAGGTGTCTGGCCACAGTCCCAATTGCCTGTAATGTGTTTAGAGCCGTCTGGAGATGGATGGGCAGCTGTCCTGTGATAAAGCAGGTATGACCCGCTCAACACCTTCGAATGAGCCTGAACGTAATGTTCCTTGAGACTGTCGATTTAAAGATGTCAGTTTCATGTAAGGGTGGTACTTCACCTATAGGCAGGCACTCTTATAATCTCACACTTTTTACCTTGCCTTCATCATTTATTTTTGGTGTATGTGGTTAACCACTATGTGTAAAATCCAGAATTGTTAATATCACGCTATTGTGACTTTTTTTCTCAGAGTTGCGAGTTTATATCTCGCAATTCTGACTTTATAACATGCAATTGTTATGAAGTCAGATTTGTGAGATATGTGACTCTGGACCACAAAACCAGTCTTAAGTATAGCATGAGTATATTTGTGACCCTGGACCACAAAACCAGTCTTAAGTCGCTGGGGTATATTTGTAGCAATAGCCAAAAATACGTTGTATGGGTCAAAATTATTGTTTCATGAAGATATTTTGTAAAATTCCTACTGTAAATATAGCAAAACTGAATTTATGATTAGTAATATGCATTAGTAAGAGCTTCATTTGGACAACGTTAAAGGTGATTTTCTCAATATTTTGATTGTTTTGCACCCTCAGATTCCAGATTTTCAAATAGTTGTATCTTGGCCAAATATTGTCATATCCTAACAAACAATATATCTATGGAAAGATTATTTAATCAGCTTTCAGGTGATGCATAAAGCTCAATTTCGAAAAATTGACCCTTATGACTGGTTTTGTGGTCCAGGTTCACATTTGTAGAAATAGCCAACAAAACATTGTATGGGTCAAAATGATCAATTTTTCTTTTATGCCAAAAATCATTAGGATATTAAGTAAAAATCATGTTCCATGAAGATATTTTGTAAATTTACTACTGTTAATATATCAAAACTTAATTGTTGATTAGTAATATGCATTGCTGAGAACTTCATTTGAACAACTTTAAAGGTGATTTTCTCAATTTTGATTTTTTTTTGCACCCTCAGATTCAAGATTTTTAAATGTATCTCGCCCACATATTGTCCTATCCTAACAAACCATACATCAATGGGAAGCTAATTTATTTAACTTCCAGGTGATCTATAAATCTCAATTTCAAAAAATTTACCCTTATGACTGGATTTGTGGTCCGAGGTCACATGAACTTTTTTCCCCTCAAAATTAGACTTTATAACCCGCAATTGTACGTTTTTCTCAGAATTGTGAGACAAGAAGTCAGATTTGTGAGATTTAATTGCACAATTGCGAGAAAAAAAAGTCTGTGATATATAAGCTCGCAATTGTGCAAAAAAACAGAATTTCGAGATATAAACTCATAAAAGCATTTGTGAGAAAAAAAAAATTGGAAAAACTCACAATTCTGACTTTATAACTCGCAATTGTGAGTTCGTATAATGTAATTCTGATACAACAGTCACAATAACTTTTTTTTTTTTTAATTCAGTGGCAGAAACGAGCTTATTTTAAATAAATAAATAAATAAATAAGTAAACATCCGGCGATTAAATCTAAGTGTTGTTTTGTTTGTTTTTTTGTAATAATTACAAGCAATAGGGAAAAAAACTACAGTATAACAAATAAATACTACATACATTGCATATAGTAATCAAATGTATAAAGTGCATATCCTTCACTGTTTAAATTAAATATATATATTTCTTCTTAAAGCTACAAAAGCGATTTAGTCAAGAGCAGTGAGAGATCTTCTCTCTTTCACTGTTTGATTAACGTGAAAGACAGAGAGCAGGAATATTAGACTGCTGTCACTTCAAGAGCTGCCTGGATCCAATATATTGTTACACATGTGTTTTCTTTTTCAGCTGTTTGCTTCCACTTAAGACCTAAATTACTGTGTTTATGAGAATACTTTGCAAAGACGGCCATTTTGACACAAGTGTGTATATTTAACTGTTCAAGGCCTATAAAGCAGCAAAAATAACTCTGCAACTCTAAGTAAAAATAACTCTCAGTACTCCCACGCTATATGAACACCATCTTTAGATGCGAACGTGTCTCTGACAGCAGAATTCTTGTGTAAACGAGATGTTTTTCGTTAACCACATCACGTAAACGTGTAACTGCGATAGAGACAATAGTCCAAAATCTGCAGAAGCAAGAAACTATTCCTCCACCCGTTTTTATGAGGAAACAAATATACACAAATATACCTAAGAACCATTTTCTGTTAGCTAAAATGATACTGTAATGCCTCAGCTGACATTGCTTTTTATTATTGCTGTCTATATGAGATGAGATGTCTTGACCAAACATCCTTCATAATGACCGGCCATATCAGCGCGAGTATAAATGAAGCCTCTCTCTCGCCAGCAGCAGCCGCTGCTATGTCAGAGCTTGTTATAAAGCATGTCAGAGAGACAGTGGTGTAGAACCATTACAGAGACGCGCTCTAATTATAGACTTGGTCCTCAGCATATGATATAATACCGTTATGTCTGATTAGAGAAACTGTCAGTGGCGCTGAAGGCATCGCTCAGCACGACCCATTTTATCAGAACAGCAAAACGGCCACACACTCGCGCCGCCGCTCTCGCTCCCTCATTGGCACTGCGCATATTTGTAAGGAAAGATGCCAAATAAATTATATAATGAAACAGTTTGTTTAGACGAAAACAGATGATGACCTCCAATGCTTTCATAACCTGTTTTCTCGTTCACAGCTAACGACAGCCTGTCTTCCCGCTCTGTCACTCCTAATGCAAGTTATCTGTCCCTCAAATATATTCCCAAGCCCGTTTAAGGTGACATTCATCAGAATTTAGTTGTAATGTAAAGCTTTATAAAAACACACTCTTACGTGAAATCCAGAGGCGTTCATTTTCTTCGTTGACCGTGCGGCGAGCAGCGACCGCATTTTCCGGCTTTGATTAGCACCTTGAATCCATGTTCTGCGATATTCCGTTGGCAGGATCAGAAATGATGAAAGAAATGAGATTCCATTTGCTGGATAATTGAAACTGCCGAATTTGATTGATGTCTACGGGCGGTGAAAGTGGAGGAGCGGAATATGCATTACAGAGTACAGTCAAAGAAAAAAAAAAAAAGTTTGACATTGTATGACCTCCACGAGTTTGCGTGCATTAAAAATTAACAGCGTTTGGCTAATTGAACCAGCCGGTCGCATCGGCCAGATATTTCCAAGCAGGAATGCTTGCGGATCAGAAGGGGTTTGTTGTATAAATGTCAGTAAACAAATAGAAATCACTTCGGATATTTCATCAGGTTTTTTAAATTATTGCCAGTTCAAAGACTCAAACTCTCACCGTGTTAATCTCCGTCTGTAGGGAGTTATGTCGATTATGACCGACGGATGAGCCATACATCTCTTCTGTAAATGTCAATGCCCTGTGCTGGTTTGTGAAGCTGGCTGTGTGTACATAAAGCAGTTCAATAAGTAAATATTTGCAGTGTGAGTGATTATTTTTGTTATTATACTGTTTATCCACTGGGGCTGATGGGTCAGGGATGTATCAGAGTGTTCATGATAAAGAAAAACAAACGAATGCAGTTGAAAACATATGTACCAAATTCGTACATTCATCACATTCATGTACTTTTTCTGTGATTAAGTTGGCACCATATGGCAAAAAAAAAAAACCTCATGCTTAATTAACATTTTCATCACATTTTTAATACGTGAGTATGGAAACCAGTTATGACTTTTGACACTGCCAGTTCTCACAATTGCGTGATATAAAATCGCACTTGCAAGAAAAAAAAAAAACTTTTTTTCTCAGAATTGGGAGCTTATGTCTTGCTATTCTGACTTTATAATACGCAATTGAGAGTTATTACATTTTCTCTCAATTGCTAACACACTGTAAATGATTCATTTGGCACAATTTTCCAGTTCTTGAAACAAAGCCACGCTTCTTAAAACTTTTAACATGTCACCTGATTTCACACTTATTTCCTATTTTCTCTGTAAAAAGAAAAATGAAGAGGACAAGGTCAAAGGTCATTTGTTCCAGCTGAAATACAAAGCACTATAGTTGATCATGTTCTTGTGCATAAATTGACCATAAGGAAAGCTAACCTGCGAGCTCATCTACAGGGTTTTTAGTCTACTTACATATTACAATTATAGTAGTTGTGCTTCAGATTTGAGAACTTTCACTATTATTTGTACTGTAAATACTGCACCACACACCCTCAAACTTGTAACTGTTGAATTGATTTGTAGCCAAGTATTTCTTACATGTACTGTATTTGTGCAGAATTGAGAGTCGACTGTCTAGGGTAGGCATAGAAAGTCTTTTGTCAAAAGGCTAAAAATTTCGTATAGTATAACAAATAAGGATATTACCAATACTGTAATGCAACTTGGCAGAGAATGTTGATTTTAGTTAGTAATGTGTGTTTACTGTATATTCTGTTGTTTGGTTTTTGAACTTTTCTCTTCTATTGCTTTTCATCTACTGTAAGATCACTTTACAGTAGTGTAATGAAAGTAAACATTTCTTTTTTTATTGCCAAGTTTATTGCTTGTATCTGCACCACTCTATTTTTGCTGTATACTGTAAGAGAAATTGACTAGCAAATAGATTCCTATTTGAAAAACTGTAAGTCAGAACATACTGAGAACTTTTCCTCCTTAGATTTGGACTTTATAAATTGCAATTGAGAAAGTCAGTTGTGAGATATTAAAGCATTCGCGAGAAAAAAAAATCAGAATTCAGTTTATTATCTCAATTCTGAGGACTAAAAGGTTAGAATTTGCGAGAAAAAGTCAGAACTGTGAGATATAAATTTGGAATTGTGAGAAAAAGTCAGAATTGTGAGTTTATGTCTCAGAATTGCAAGAAAAAAGTCAGAATTGTATGATATAAGCTTGGAATTGTGAGAAAAAAGTCAGAATTGCAAGATACAAATTTGGAATTGCGAGAAAAAGTCTGAATTGTGAGTTTGTATCTCAATTCTGAGAGAAAAAAATGTTAGAAATGTTAGAAAATGTTAGAATTGTGCGATATAAGCTCTGAATTATGAGGAAAAAAAATCAGAATTTGGAGTTTATCGTCTCAATTCTGGAAAAAAAACTTTAGAATTTGCGAGAAAAAAGTCAGAACTGCGAGGTATACATTTGGAATTGCGAGAAGAGTCAGAATTACGAGTTTATCGTCTCAGTTCTGAAGAAAAAACTTTAGAATTTGTGAGAAAAAAGTCAGAACTGCGAGGTATGCATTTGGAATTGTGAGAAAAAGTCAGAATTGCAAGTTTATATCTGAATTCTGAGGACTAAAAGGTTAGAATTTGCAAGAAAAAAAGTCAGAACTGTGAGATATAGATTTGGAATTGTGAGAAAAAGTCAGAATTGTGAGTTTATATCTCAATTCTGAGGGGGAAAAATGTTAGAATTTGCAAGAAAAAAGTCAGAATTGCGAGATATAAATTTGCAATTGCGAGAAAAAGTCAGAATTGTGAGACAAAGTCAGAATTGCATGTTTATGTCTCACAATTCTGTGAACAAAAAGTCAGAACTGCAAGAAAAAGTCAGAATTGTGAAGATATAAGCTCAGAATTGTTTTTTTTTATAATTTGCAAGAAAAAAGAATTGTGCGAATTGTATTGTATAAGAATTGTATAAGAATTGTAAGCTCGGAATTGTGAGAAAAAAGTCAGAATTGCGAGACAAAGTCACAATTGCATGTTTATGTCTCACAATTCTGTGAAAAAAAAGTCAGAACTGCAAGAAAAAGTCATAATTGTGAAGATATAAGCTCGGAATTACGAGAAAAAAGTCAGAATTGCGAGACAAACACGCATTTGTGAGCAATAAGTCAGAATTGCAAGTTTATATTTCACAATTCTAAGAAAAAACAGCTTGCAAAATAAGTCTCAAAGTTTATTTCTTTATTTCTCAAAGTTTGCAAGTTTATATCTTGCTATATAGTTGTGATATCATGCAATTCTGAGAAAAAAAGATTGAGATTCTGAGATAAAAACTCGCTATTACCTTTTTTATTTTTATTTCTTTTATTATTCAGTGGTGAAAACGGGCTTCCGTAGGTGATTGTACACATCTTAATCATTGTTTTTAAATCATTACTTTTTAAATATATTTTTCAAGGTAAAAAGCTCTTTAAAGTATAAGGCAAAAAATTCTACTTTTAATGAATATTTTAAATAAATTATAGGAAAACTCAAGCTTCACTAAAAGTGGTGTAACTATCAAGTAATTAACATTTTCATCACATTTGAATGAATGAATACATGTGAGTGTACATATCTTAATCACTGTACTTTCATCATTACTTTTAAAATACATTTTTCAAGGTAACGTTTTTTTTTTTTTTTGCAGCACATTACTTGATTTAGTGGAAAGGTTTTGTGTGTTTGTTACTAATACTGTCACTTTAAGAAAAATTCCATCCATTTTCTTTTTAATAGATGTTTTTTATGTTCTATTGTAATTCATTTTTGACCTCTTGATCCTGATGCTGAACCTTCAATACCTTAAGATTATTAAATAAATAATAATACGTTTTCATCACGTTGAATACATGTGAGTATCTTAATCACTTTTTAATTATTGTGCCTTTAAAGTAATTTTCCAAGGTAAAATGTCCATTTAATGAGCGTTTTTGAATAAATTAATAGATAGGACCAAGAAACAAACATCGTTGACCCTGACGCTGGACTTTTAGTGGTATGAGTAATGAGCTTCCTCGTCTTTTACTCTTGTGCACCTGAGCTTGTTTCGCTTTAAGTGCAGTGTTTTTAAAGTGCTTCCATCAGCAGGAAGCTAAACTACTCTTCTGCCAGTAAACAACAGCACCAAATGGTTCCTCAGTCTGAAACAGGCAATAACACCGTTAGCGGTGACCTCCTACTCCGCGGGGTTGAGATTTATAGCACTCGGGAGCCCGATTTCACCTTGCAGACCCATGTGCTGGAAAACAACACAGAAAACACAGGGAATTCTGGGCCGGAACGATGCTCAGAGGTGCTCGTAGAGGGAAAGCTTCAATGTGAGACCGGATCGAAAGTCGCGCTAGTACCCTGTTCTCTTCATCACCGGCTTATTATGGTGAAGAGGCTCGCGGCCTGTCCTTCAGGAGTGCTTGGAGCCAGACATGGCCTCTAAAAATCTCAGTGGCCCATGGAGGGTGCTCAGATCTGGGGAGAGGGAGTGGAGATATCGGGATGCTGTGGTTACTGCACTCAGCCGTCCCTGGTGGTTTAGCAGTGCACTCGATTCACTGCTGTAGACGAGATGTTCTCTCGCTGTGTGTTCTTACCCCCAGAGGGGTCCAGATAGCGAGCATGCAAAGCTGGATGCGTTTATTTTTTAAGCTTCTTGGGCTGGGTACAGAGGGCAGTTATCGCAAATGTAGTTTTAGTTAACTGTGTTTTTATATTGCTTCAACTTTTAGTGTAGGATTAGTTCCTCCAAATGGACAAATTTTGATTATTTACTCACCCTCAGTTGAAAATCCCATTCAATTTTTTTATTTCTTTATGATAAAAAATTGCAATAAAAAAACAAATAAACATGTAGCATCCACAAGCTCTTGAGATTTGGAAAGTGGAAAGTAAAAATACTCTATTCAATTCATGCACTATAATTCAAGAAGACATATGATCAGACCAAAATGTAATTTTAAATTGAAATTCACTTAACTTCTTGTTTGCTGCAACTCTTAAATGTCTGACCTTAGGTGCTCAAACCAAGTTTTTATTTTATTTTATTTTATTTTATTTTATTTTATTTTATTTTATTTTATTTTATTTTATTTTATTTTATTTTATTTTATTTTATTTTATTTTATTTTATTATTATTAATTTATTATTTATTGTTAATTGCACATCATACATTTTTACTAATCTAGCCACAAAATATTTCTTAAGCAGTATATTTTTCATTAAATGTTATTTAATTTAATTTAATTTAATTTAATTTTATTTTATTTAAAAAAAAATTCACTTAACTTCTTGTTTGCTGCAACTCTTAAAGGTTTAAATGTTTTGATTTTTTTTTGTTTTATTTTATTTATTGTTTTATTTTATTTTATTTTATTTTATTTTATTTTATTTTATTTTATTTTATTTTATTTTATTTTATTTATTTATTTATTTTTTTTAATTGTTGCACAGCCAACATTTTCATTAATCCAGCCATAAAAGATTTCTTTAAGTAGTATATTTTTCATTAATTTTTTATTTTATTTTATTATTATTTTTTTATTATTTTATTAAATTATTTTTATTACATTTTAGTTTATTTCATTAAATGTTTTTATTTTATTTTATTTTATTTTATTTTATTTTATTTTATTTTATTTTATTTTATTTTATTATTTCACTTAATTTAATTTAATTTAATTTTACTTTATTATTTAATTTTATTTTATTTTATTTTATTTTACTTTATTATTTTATTTTAGTTTAGTTTAGTTTAGTTGCACGGCCAACATTTTTATTAATCCAGCCACAAAAGATTTCTTTTAAGCAGTATATTTTTCATTAAATGTTTTTACTTTATTTATTTATTTAATTATTGCTATTTTAGTTTATTGTAGTTTATTATTTTATTTTATTTATTTTATTTTTAGTTGCACAGCCAACATTTTCATTATTCCAGCCACAAAAGGTTTCTTTAAGCAGTTTATTTTTTGTTAAATGTGTTTATTTTATTTTATTTTTATTTTTTTAGTTGCACAGCCAACGTTTTCATTAATCCATCCACAAAAGATTTCTTTATTTTTTGTTAAATGTTTTTATTTTATTTTGTTTTATTTAATTAGAAATTATAAATACTCTATTCAATTCATACACTATAATTCAAGAAGATATATGGTCAGACCAAAATGTAATTTTAAATTGAAATTCGCTTAACTTCTTGTTTGCTGCAACTCTTAAAGGTTTAAATGTTTTGATTGATTTATTTATTTATTTTTTTTTATTTATTGTTTTATTTTATTTTATTTTAATTTACTGGTGACAAATATAAGAATTTGCGTTAAAAATGAATGAAGAATATGTGACTGTGAATGGATATACACTAGCAATATGTGCAATGTACGATTATCAGTTCCCAGTATTGTTGAGCCTTTTATCATGGTTTCTAATAACAAATGTTCATTTCCATGCTTTCTAAAACCAGTAATGTATGCAGTATTTTTTTTTCTCTTTCTCTCTCTCTTTTGTGCTGCCCTGCTTGATGTCTCCTGCTCCTGAGCGGGCCTGATATGAGAGCGGCAGAAGAAAAAAAAAATGATTACATATACACACTCGCCTCTTTTACGGCTGTCAGGAATCAGAAAAAAGCGTTTGGCCCACTACATTTGATTTGCCTGCTTCCTGTGATGCTCAAGGCTTTCTGCAATAATCAGATTGTCTTTTGTAGTGTCTGTGAGTGAGATTACGGAGTGTTTTTGTGTGTGAAGACTGAGTTTTGAGGTGAGTAGCTATGAGCAGTAAATCTCAGAGAGGTCTGCTGATCTTTAGACCAGGTCAGGAAAGGCGCTGAGCGGTAAACAAAGAGTACAGATCTGAGAGCAGATTCACTGCCTCCAGCAATACTGATCCCTGAGCGCAAGACAATTACTATAAAACATCTGATTTAACAGGAAAGCCCGTTCCGAGACGTTTATGGGTAACCTTTAATTTGTCCGGAAGAAACCCGTAGAAATGGTGGGTCAGAGAGTGCATTGGACCAAAAAGAAAAAGATTTTTTAAAGGAATAATTCCAAAATGAAAATTGTGTAGATGGAATTTGTATCTGTATTTGCATATTTTATGACTCAAGCTTCAAGTTTGTAAAACAGCAGAATTTACTCAGGCATTAATCATGAACGCTATTCTGTGAAACGTTTAACGCTAATGAAGTTCATAATTAAGAAACAGTATGCCTGCAGACAAATGTGCTCAAGCTGAAAGACGACTGTCAGGTTTTTATTATCAAACTTGTCATTCATAATTGTGATCATTTAAAGAATTTAAAGTATCTTACAGATAATACTTACAAAGAGCATGCAGACAGAATCCAAACATTTAACTTAATGTTTTACTGAAAACATATCAAGTGTATTTTATTTTATTTTATTTTATTTTATTTTATTTGTCCCACTTTATATTAGGTGCCTTTAACAACTTTGTACTTGCATTTAAATCCATCATTTATACGTTTTACATATGTTTTTACATTGTTCTTATATTTAAAAAAATAATAATAATAAAAAATACCTGCATGTAATGACATCTGTAATTAATTTCTGTAATCCACCCTTAAACCTACCCATATCCCCAAACCTGTCCGTAACCTTACCAGTATCCCACCTCAATAGCAGCAAAAGTGTTTAGTAATATAATATGAACACAATAAGAACATAGTAGTTAAGGCCACCTAATATAAAGTGGGACTCTTTTATAATTTTATTTTATTTTATTTTATTTTATTTTAGTTATTTTAGTTATTTTAATTTATTTTAATCTATTTTATTTTTAATTACATTTTTGCTTCATTCCATCTGAACAGTTTGATACAGTAAAATGCATAGTAGTTAAGGCCACTTAATATAAAGTAGGACTATTTTATTTTATTTATTTTATTTATTTTATTTATTTTATTTATTTTATTTATTTTATTTATTTTATTTATTTTATTTATTTTAATTTATTTTAATCTATATTATTTTTAATTACATTTTTTGCTTCATTCCATCTGAACAGTTTGATACAGTAAAATACATAGTAGTTAAGGCCACTTAAAATAAAGTAGGACTATTTTATTTTATTTTATTTTATTTTATTTTATTTATTTTAGTTATTTTAATTTATTTTAATCTATTTTATTTTTAATTACATTTTTTGCTTCATTCCATCTGAACAGTTTGATACAGTAAAATACATAGTAGTTAAGGCCACTTAAAATAAAGTAGGACTATTTTATTTTATTTTATTTTATTTTATTTATTTTATTTATTTTAATTTATTTTAATCTATTTTATTTTTAATTAAATTTTTTGTTTCATTCCATCTGAACAGTTTGATACAGTAAAATACATAGTAGTTAAGGCCACTTAATATAAAGTAGGACTATTTTATTTTATTTATTTTATTTATTTTAATTTATTTTAATCTATTTTATTTTTAATTACATTTTTTGCTTCATTCCATCTGAACAGTTTGATACAGTAAAATACATAGTAGTTAAGGCCACTTAAAATAAAGTAGGACTATTTTATTTTATTTTATTTTATTTTATTTTATTTATTTTAGTTATTTTAATTTATTTTAATCTATTTTATTTTTAATTACATTTTTTGCTTCATTCCATCTGAACAGTTTGATACAGTAAAATACATAGTAGTTAAGGCCACTTAAAATAAAGTAGGACTATTTTATTTTATTTTATTTTATTTTATTTATTTTATTTATTTTAATTTATTTTAATCTATTTTATTTTTAATTAAATTTTTTGTTTCATTCCATCTGAACAGTTTGATACAGTAAAATACATAGTAGTTAAGGCCACTTAATATAAAGTAGGACTATTTTATTTTATTTATTTTATTTATTTTAATTTATTTTAATCTATTTTATTTTTAATTACATTTTTTGCTTCATTCCATCTGAACAGTTTGATACAGTAAAATACATAGTAGTTAAGGCCACTTAAAATAAAGTAGGACTATTTTATTTTATTTTATTTTATTTTATTTTATTTTATTTTATTTTATTTTATTTATTTTAGTTATTTTAAGTTATTTTAATCTATTTTATTTTTAATTACATTTTTTGCTTCATTCCATCTGAACAGTTTGATACAGTAAAATACATAGTAGTTAAGGCCACTTAAAATAAAGTAGGACTATTTTATTTTATTTTATTTTATTTTATTTATTTTATTTATTTTATTTATTTTATTTATTTTATTTATTTTAATTTATTTTAATCTATTTTATTTTTAATTAAATTTTTTGTTTCATTCCATCTGAACAGTTTGATACAGTAAAATACATAGTAGTTAAGGCCACTTAATATAAAGTAGGACTATTTTATTTTATTTATTTTATTTATTTTAATTTATTTTAATCTATTTTATTTTTAATTACATTTTTTGCTTCATTCCATCTGAACAGTTTGATACAGTAAAATACATAGTAGTTAAGGCCACTTAAAATAAAGTAGGACTATTTTATTTTATTTTATTTTATTTTATTTTATTTTATTTATTTTAGTTATTTTAATTTATTTTAATCTATTTTATTTTTAATTACATTTTTTGCTTCATTCCATCTGAACAGTTTGATACAGTAAAATACATAGTAGCTAAGGCCACTTAAAATAAAGTAGGACTATTTTATTTTATTTTTTTATTTTATTTTTTTAGTTATTTTAATTTATTTTATTTATTTTATTTATTTTATTTATTTTATTTATTTTAATTTATTTTAATCTATTTTATTTTTAATTAATTTTTTTGTTTCATTCCATCTGAACAGTTTGATACAGTAAAATTTTATTTTATTTTATTTTATTTATTTATTTATTTATTTATTTATTTATTTATTTATTTATTTATTTTTTAATTTTTTTATTTTTTATTTTTTATTCATTCCATCTGAACAGTTTTGATACAGTAAAATACAGTTAAGGCCACCAGATATAAAGTGGAACTAGTTTAGTTTAGTTTAGTTTATTAGTTTATTAGTTTATTAGTTTAATTTAATTTTAATTTTAATTTAATTTAATTTAATTTAATTTAATTTAATTTAATTTAATTTAATTTAATTTTTATTCATTCCATCTGAACAGTTTTGACACAGTAAAATACATAGTAGTTAAGGCCACCTGATATGAAGTGGGACTATTTTAGTTTAGTTTAGTTTAGTTTAGTTTAGTTTATTAGTTAATTTATTTTATTTTAGTTTATTTTAGTTTAGTTTAGTTTAGTTTAGTTTAGTTCAGTTAAGTTTTTACTACATAGTGGTTAAGGCCACCTAATGTAAAGTGGGTTATTTTATTTCATTTCATTTCATTTCATTTTGTTTATTTTATTTTATTTTATTTTATGTAAAGTGTGACTATGCTTATTTCATTTAATTTTATTTTATAGTAGTTAAGGCCACCTAATATAAAGTGAGACTATTTTATTTTATTTCTTTTGATTAATTCCATCTGAACAGACTTAATACAGTAAAAATATTGTGTGAAAAGGTAAAGTTAGACCTTTGGGGTAAGGTACACCCTTCAGAAAAAAAGCAGGGACATGTTTTAGCTTTTATTCTTATTATTTAATTAACTATCAACACGCTTTTATGAGGATCACAAGAGTAAAGACTGACACAAAAGAGAAGAAATTGCTGAATAAAGTCATTACTTTTGTTTTCTTTCTGCACAAAAAGTATTCTGTAGCTTCATAACATTACGGTTGAACCATTGATATCACTTGGATTATTTAAGTCCTTACTGCTTTTCTGGGCCTTAAACATGTCAGTTGTGTTACTGTCTATGTAGGGTCAGAAAGCTTTTGGATTTCCTCAATCATATCTTAATTTGTGTTCCAAAGCTGAACGAAAGGTCTCACATGTTTGGACGACATGAGGGTGAGTAATTAATGACAGAATTTTCATTTTTTGAGTGAACTATCCCTTTAACCTAAGTACTAAACTTATTCCAGTGAGGTTTGCACTACACACTACTCACATTTCTTCAGAAAATGTAAAAATAATAACCTATAAGTATAGCTCTTCATTTGTAGAGCCTATTACACAGTTCCACCCTGTGCGAAAGATGCACTCTGTGTTGTTGGAGACACACGCTCACAGATTCAACACCACTAACAGGTGATGAAAGACAGAAGCTAATTTGCAAATGTAAATGAATGCAGATCAGAACAAAAGAAAAGAACATGATGCATTTTCCATTCCAGTAATACCCGAGCATCTAGAGGTGCCAACAAAGTGTGTTTATGTGTGTGTGTGTGTACCTGCGTGTGCGGCACCTCTGGCCTGTGTGCACGTCTGGGCAGATGAGTTCTGTATCTGTAATTAGAAAAGCAAATGACCCTGATTAACCTTCGACCCCGGCAGATTGGGGTCATCGGATAAAAGCTACAGAATAAAGCTGCGCGCGGAGTTCAGGGCATCACGGCTCTCTGAGCTTCCTCCTTTTATTCATTGTGGAAAGTTTTCTAAGGCTCCCCGACCTCCTCCGATCTGCTTTGCTCTCGCCGGACCTCAGAGGATCCTGAAAAGAGCAGCACGCACTTTAAAGCCTTTTCGTGTCATTATTTCTTTTATTCTTCCTTTCTATCTCTGATGCACCATCTTATCTAGCCCCCATGTGCTTTATAGGGAATCGAAAAGGGAAGCTTGTTGTTTGGCTTGTAAATAAGGCCCTTACAAGAGCGCTGTGGGGAGAGACGGGAGGGCGGCGGGGCCACGTGGCTCCGTAACTTGATCTGGATAGAATAAATCGCTGAGGAACAAGACAAATGGCCTTTACATCGATGGCTGGAGAGCAAACGCTGTGATGGAAAGAGAAAGAAAGAGCCGGGAGGATGCTGGAGAGAAATTTCACATTTCACTCCAACTTTCAGCATCTCAAAAGGAGGCCAGACAGAACATTTTTACATTGAGTTACCCAGTGAGTCTGTGTTATGACAAAATATGATGCCTTACGGTGTGTTTGGATTTTGCCGGGTTTTTTTTCTACTTTGTTGTTTTTACACTGCATTTAAGTAAATTTAAAAATGTCAATCAATAAATATAAGTGTTTATATAATTGCAGTTTTGTGAAACACTTAAAATGGTTTTATCCATTTATCAAATACTTTTATTCTTTTTATTTAAAATAGTAAACAAACAAACATCGAAGGTCCACCCTTATATATATATACACACACCCATATATATATACACACACACACACACACTACCAGGCAAAAGTTTTTGTACAGTATTTTTTATTATTATTATTGTTATTTTTTTTGTTGTTGTTGGGAAATATTTTTACTGTTATTTTATTTTTTTTTTTTACTATTTTACTGTTTTCTATTTGAATATATGTAGTGTAATTTAATTTAACTTAATTGTAATTTATTCCTGTGATTTCAAAGCTAAATTTAAATCAAAGCATCAATAGCATCAAATCCTTCAGAAATCATTCTAATATTCTGATTTGCTGCTCAAAAAAACATTTATTATTTTAATTATTATGTTGAAAACAGCTGAGTAAAATTCTTTCAGGTTTCTCTGAATAGAAAGTTCAGAAGAACAACATTTATCTGAAATTGAAATCTTTTGCAACATTATGAATGTCTTTATCATCAATTTTGATCATTTTGAAGCATCCTTGCTAAATAAAATTAATTTCTATAATTACTATAATCTTTTATTTCAGATAAATGCTGATCTTTGGGTCTTTCTATTCATCAAAGAATCCTGAAAAAGTTCTCAGCTGTTTTAAATATAGATGATAATAATAAAACAGCAAATCAGCATATTAGAATGATTTCTAAAGAATCTTGTGACACTGAAGACTGGAGTAATGATGCTGAATAAATTACATTTTAAAATATGTTCAAATAGAAAGCAGTTATTTTAAATAGTAAAAATATTTGACAGTATTACTGCTTTTGCTGTATTTTGTCATTATTTAAAAATAAATCATTAAAAATCTTTCTGTTCAATAACTTTTGACTGGTTGTGTGTGTGTTTTAAATGTGTATTTGTCGTCAATTTGTCGTCAGTCAAAAGTGATTTTTTATTTATTATTTTACAGTTACATTTGTGACTATTTTTGAACATGAATTAAATTAGTTTAAATATGCCTGCAGTATTTACAAATCATTTTCACTCCAAAATTGCCAGTAAATTGCACAATTAATTACAATAAAAAGGGCAAGTAATACATTGAATTACCTGTGCAGTTTTGCAGTGAAATCTGGGGAAAAAAAAGTATTTTCTTGTAAAATTAATTTTTGGATATTCTCTAATTACAACTTTTAAAAAGTAATTTTTCAGGGATGTGAATAGTAAAACAAACAGTTCTGTGAAGTACAAAAGTAAATTTGTGCCTACAAATTTGCCACTAATTTGTCAAAACAGTTACAAATTGCCATGAGAGTATGTTGAATTTCATAGTTCGGGGAACGGTTTAAAAAAAAAAAAAAAAAAAAAAAAAAAAAAAAAATTATTAGTGTTTTGTCATATTTGTTATATGTACCTAACATTTTAAACAAGAAATTAACAAATTTAAAATGTTTGTGTTTGTTAGTACAAAAAGTGATTTGTTTTAGTTATATTTGTAACTACATCTTTAAACTTGATTTAAATTTAAATAATGTTTTGGAAGGAGATTTATGTGTATTTTCATTTTGAATTTATGTGAATTACATTAAATGCATACAGTTTCAATTGATAATTTAAAATTAAGTTTCCATCATTTTATTTATCTGTTATTCTGGCTACTTGTTGGCTGCATTTACTTCAGTATCTGCTTCCCCTTATAAAGAAGTTCTTAGTCACATAAGGTTTGAAAAGTCGAAATTAATTGAGACTCCTCAGTTCATGCGTGTCTAAATCCACATTTGACTGCAAGTGTATTTGTAAAAGTTGTCATATCACAGTGCTGATTTTGCCTTATTAGCGAAAGAAAATCACAGGTACGGTGTGTTTGCGAGATTACAAAACATGTCCTGACATGTCTGAGCACCATCAACAAGCAGCCAGCGGTGAACTCCACTCGTGTGTACCGCAGTGCCTCAGCGAGAAGTGTCGTCCTGTGAAATAGCTGATAATGGTTTTGTATTCTTGTCGTTGTTATCAGTTTCAGTTGCTTAATGAAGAAAAAATATCCCACAGCCATAAGACAGCAAGCTGGGATATCACTCGCAGTGTAACCAAGCAACAGAAGTGTGTTTGTGTGTTTTGGCACCGGGACAGTGCACCCTTGCACATTGATTCAGTCATTTTCGGCTTTGCAGACTCTCCGATACGTCTCCGTCTGTTGTGTCAACATTAACTTTAATGCTGATCACTCAGTGGCTGGTCTTTACCTCAGCAGGACACAGAGCCATACAAAATCAGGGCTAACCAGCTTAACAATTTCACCAGCCTTTTTAGGTTAGATAAGATGAGCGCTCAGAGTTGTTGTTCTGTATAAAGCATTTAAAAATGTGACGGTGGACCATAAAACCAGTCTTAAGTCGCACGGGTATATTTGTAGCAATAGCTAAAAATACATTGTATGGGTCAAAATTATCCATTTTTATTTTATGCCAAAAATCATTAGGATATTGAGTACATTTTGTAAATTTCCTACCGTAAATATATCAAAACGTAATTTTTGATTAGTAATATGCATTGCTAAGAACAACTCATTTGGACAACTTTAAAGGTGATTTTCTCCTTTTTTTTTTTTTTTTTTTTTGCAGATTCCAGACGTATCTCAGCCAAATATTGTCCTATCCTAACAAACAATACATCAATGGAAAGCTTATTTATTTTTTATAGGTTTCAGATGATGTATAAATCTAAATTAAAAAAAAAAAAAAGACCCTCATGACCAGGGTCCAGGGTCACAAATTGGTTTTATCCATGCACCAGATACTTTTCATTGTCCATTATGAAGTTAAAAAATGAAATTTGACCAATTCAGTCTCTTAAGAAATTTTACGAGCTTGCAATATCACATTAATTGCAATGATTTTATTTGTACAAAAAATACACAATTTTTAATAATAAAAAAAAAACCTTCATCCTTAAACCTACACCTCAAAAAAAGGCAGATTGTATGAAAACATACAAATGAGATACAAAATCATGCAAATTTGTCACAAACTTGCCAACAAAATAAAAACCTGTTACTTATATAGTTCAAAAAGTGATTTCTTAAAGGGACAGTTCACCCAATAATGAAAATTACCATGATTTACTCATCCTCAAACCATCCTAAGTGTATATGAATTTCTTCTTTTTGACGAGTGCAACTGGAAATATATATATATATATAGAAATGTCCTGGCTCTTCAGAGCTTTATAATGGCAGTGAATGGGTGTTGAAATTTTGAAGTCCAATAAAGTGCATTCATTCTTTATACAAGTACTCCACACAGCTCTGGGGGTTTAATAAAGGCCTTCTGAAGTAAATCAATGTATTTTTGTAAGAAAAATATCCATATTTAAAACTTAATAAACCGTAATCTCTAGCTTTCCCTAACTTTCATAGGCATAGTGTAAGCTCCAGTAAGAATATGCTTGTCTTGCGAGAGCCAAGTTTTGTTTACTCCATGTTCGGCTACATCCTATGTCATCTGCTGGAACGCCACTCTCTCATGAACACACATATGACAGTTAGGAAGCTAGAGGCTATGATTTATAAAGTTTAAATGTGGATATTTTTCTTACACAAACACATTGATTCACTTCAGAAGGTCTTTATTAACCCCAATAGCTGTGTGGAGTACTCTTTATGATGGATGGATGCACTTTATTGCATTTCAACACCCATTCACTGCCATTATAAAGCCTGAAAGAGCCAGGGCATTTTTTTTTTTTTTTTTTCTGAATGAAGAAAGTCATATACACATAGAATTGCTTGATGGTGAGTAAATCACCATTTAATTAAATTTAATTAAATAATTTAAACTGAAAAAGAAACACTTTTCACTTCACTAGTACATTTAACAATTAATTACAAATAAATAGCAAGTAGCACATTGAATTAAATATGAAACTCTGAAGTGGAAAAACTGACAGTAGTTTCATGTAAAATGTATGTTGTGAACTTTATTCATAAGTTTGAAAAATCATTTTTAAAACGTAGTTACAAGGATATAATTACTAAAACAAAAAAAAAATTCTACTGCACACTCAAGTTGGCATTTACATCATTAGTTTTTCTATAGTTTATCAGGCCGGTGTATTAAAGTTGATCTGGGATCAGTTGTGCTCCTCAGGGAAGGATTTGGCGACTTATAATTCCATTAGTGTTCTTTATGTCTTGCTGTTGACTCTCCGTGGCTTTTCTGTAGTGTTGAGGCTTACCTTATCTTCATATTATCCATTGCCCTCATCATTAGAGCTGTGTTGATGTCAGTGTTTTTTCCCCTTTCATATGTGAAGTTAATTGCATTGTTATTCTGCTGCCTACGTGATTTTTCCCTTACACAGAGCTGTCGCATTAAAAGATGCATAATTCCATATCTGCATCTAATGGAGTCTGGATTGTACTCATCATTATGCATGGGGTGCTTTGACAGGATAAAGTTGACCATTCATTTCCCAGAAAACAATATGAAGCACAGCAGGTTTGATTCTGTACCACAATGTTCGTTCATGTCCAATAAAGCACAAATGCACATATATTTTTTTTTATTATTGCTCTTTTCTGTTGAGCTTCATTAATAAGGTTGTTTTATTGTAATTTTAATGTGTGACAGTCAGTTGCAGAACACAGTGTCGTTTAGAACTGAAACGTACAGTAATGATCATTTTTTTATTAAATTGTACAGAAATATTCTTGGCTGAGGGAGTTTTATTAAAATGCATTATGAAAATAAGATCATGAACACATTTCCAGTACATTTTATTTGTCTATTTCTGCTGTTCGGTTTTAAAATAAGTTCTGTTCTATCTGATTCATCTGGTTTTATAACCTTTCATTCAAAAGAACAACACAGAATCTGCTAAATGATAATTATTTCACCAAAATAAGAGGGATCATACAAAATACATACATATATAAAAAAAAAACGACCCCGTTCAAAAGTTTGCATATACACTTGTTTCTTAATACTTTGGTGTTACCTGAATAATCCACAGCTGTGTGTTTTTGGTTTTTATTTTGTTTTATTTTGTTTTATTTTTTAAGTTATAGTTGGTCATGAGTCCCTTGTTTGCCCTAAACTGTTAAACTGCCCTCTGTTCTTCAGAAAAAACCTTCAGGTCCCACAAATTCTTTGGTTTTTCAGCATTTTCATGTGTTTAAACTCTTTCCAACAAGGACTGTATGATTTTGAGATCCATCTTTTCACACTGAGGCCAACTGAGGGACTCATTTGCAACTATTACAGAAGATTCAAACACTCACTGATGCTTCAGAAGGAAACATGATGTATGATGCATGACCCAGGGGGTGAAAACTTTTGAAATTTAAAAATCAGGGTAAATTTAACTTGTTTTGTCTTCTGGGAAACATGTAGGTATCTTCTGTAGCTTCTGAAGAACAGTGCTAAATAAAGTATTAAGCATCAAGCGTATGTAAACTTTTGAACGAGGGCATTTTTTATAAATTTTTTATAAATAAATTTTCTCTTGTGGACTATATGTAAACATATTTTATGTGAAATATCTTATTTAGATATTGTATCGTATGTATGGTGTATGATTTACTTTATAACCATTTTTACTCAGAAACTGGAGGTACATTTCACAATTAATTCAGCTTTGCTTTATTTACAACTCTGAAAAATATTTTTTACAGTGTAGAAAGGTAAGGGAATTTGATTTTGTTGTTAAAACAGAAACAATTTGAGCCAGGTTCGAACTTTGACTCCCATATGAGCATCACAGCTTAATGTACAAAGCCACAGTTCTGATGTTTTTCCTCTTACTTTCTGTCCTCATTTTACCTGTGAAAGAAAGGAAAGGCATCCTGTTTACCGCTCAACGAGCCCTACCAGCACCATAATGATAAATCACATCCAAAACAGACAGAACTGTATTTGCATTCAGATTCCGTCAGCTGTTCAAAGCCACAGATGGGGAGGCAAATCGTTTATTTTCTTCTATACGTTCCCCTTTATTTTGCTTGTCTTTGTATTGCACTCTCAACCCTCTAAACAATCCGCACAGATACACATATTGGCAGGCGTCTGATTCAGCGTGGCATGCGTCACCCCTCTCTTTCTGCCCGTTATAACCCTTTACTGATGAGTTTCATCATGGCGAATGGATTTCTTTCAGGACGCGGGACTCTGTTGTAGGCTCTCAATGCAGAAAGACATATGGGTGTCCTACAGTGGGTGTGCAGGCATTCGCAGGCTGGAACGCGGCCAGTTTTGTGGGTGCCGTGCAGCACAGACTCTATCAAACCACTGTAGTGTTGCATTGTCCAGTGAAGGCCTGTAGCTGTCAGACAAGCTGTTTCAGCGTGTGTGTGAGTGTGTGCGCGAGGTGCTTTGGGACACGGCTGTGTACATTGGCTGCTGGACAGCTTGGCACTAAACCACATCCATCTTCCTCAGAGTCATCACCTCAGACAGCTGTTTAAAATCGAGTATGTACACCGAGGAGAGGAGAACCTACACATACAAACACACAAACATGTACATAGTTCAATCACAATCTCACACACACACACACACGAATAAACAATCACTCGTTGCTTCATCATACAAACACATACAAGCGAACATACAGTCTGTATGTGCTCATAAATAAGCAGAGATACACACAGATGTTTACTGCACCAACATACCTTGATATTTTTCAAATTATATTTAACATGTATCTTGATATTTCCACATTAAATATGACATATTACATTTTTCCAAAAAATGTAATTAAAATGAATTAAATAAATGAACAAAAATTATTTTATAACGTCTATTAATCGAAGACTCTATATACTGACCTCACCTACAAACACATGGCCAAATGACTGTCACCTGTTTGACTGTGTGCGGGTGTTTTGAATTTCTCTGAGGATATTTCCGTGCGTAAATGCATGCCAAGCTTTCCAATCTGCTGTGTGAAAGTGCTAACTCTGCCAGGAAGAAGATATTTCCCCTGGCATTGGGACGTGGCTCAGATTAGCTACAGCAGATAAATCTGGAATAAGCTGTTTAGTTTCTTCTACCTTTCCTGCAGATTTGAACTTGTGAACTGCAGTTCACAAATTCCAGCAGTTGGTGGCACCTGTTTTCTCACTAATAGACTTATTATTTAAGGTTCCAATCACAATCTTAAAAAAAAAAAAAAAAGGTTTGTACTATACATGTTCTCAATAAAATTTGTGTTTTTTTGCTGATGCAAACAATTCTCAAAACATATGGCTGGTTTCCAGGGCATTGCTGTTAGGTTGCTGAGTGTTCTGGGTAGTTTCTAGGCTAAGTAGTTGCTAAAGTGTTTTGGGAAGTTTTATAAAAGGTTTCTACAGTGTTCTGGGTGTCTGCTGTGTTGTTGCAAAGTGGTTTTCAGAATGTTCTGGGTGGTTGCTAGGTCATTGCTCTGTGATTACTAGTAATTGGTGTGTGATTTCTGTGCTTTGGGTGATTGTGAGGGTGTTATGGGTGGTTTATTGGTTGTATCTAAACGATTGCTGGGATGTTCTGGGTGTTTGCTTATGTTTTTGGTGATTGTGAAGGTGTTCTAGGTCATTTCTAGTGTTTTGGGAGGTTCTGAGGGTGTTCTGGGTGGTTAGTAGATCATTGGTAAGTGACTGCTTGTGCTTTTGGTGATTGTGATGGTGTTTTGGGTGGTTAGTAGATCATTGTTAAGTGATTGCTTGTATTTTGGGTGATTTTGAGGGTGTTCTGGATAATTGCTAGTGTTTTAGGAGGTTTTGAGGGTGTTCTGGGTGGCTACTAGGTCATTGCTTGGTGATTGCTTGTATTTTAGATGATTGTGAGAGTGTTCTGGGTGGTTACAAAGTCGTTCTTTGGTGATTGCTTGTGTTTTGAGTGATTGTGAAGGTGTTCAGGGTGGTTTCTAGTGTTTTGGGAGGTTTTGAGGGTGTTCTGGGTGTGGCTACTAGGCCGTTGCCTGGTGATTGCTTATATTTTGGGTAATTCTGAGAGTGTTCTGGGTCATTTTTAGTGTTTTGGAAGGTTGTAAGGGTGGCTTCTATGTTGTTATTGCTAGGGTATTCTGGGTGTTTGCATATGTTTTGGAAGATTGTAAGGGTGTTCTGGGTAATTTCTAGTGTTTTGGGAGGTTGTGAGGGTGGTTTATATGTTGTTTTTAAGGTATTGCTAGGGTTTTCTGGGTGTTTGCTTATGTTTTGAAAGATTGTAAGGGTGTTCTGGGAAATTTCTAGTGTTCTGGGTGGCTACTAGGTCATTGTTAGGTGATTGCTTGTGTTTTGGGGGATTGTGAGGGTGGTTTCTAGTGTTCTGGGAGGTTTTGAGTGTGTTCTGGGTGGTTACTAGGTCGTTGTAAGGTCATTCCTTGTGTTTTGGGTGATTGTAAGGGTGTTCTAGGTGGTTTCGAGGTTGAGGCTAATGTTTTGCTTAAGTTTTGGGGTATTTGCTATGTTTAGGTGTTTGCTTATGTTTTGGATGATTTTGGTAATTTACAGTGTTTTGGGAGGTTTTGAGGATGTTCTGGTGGTTACTAGATAATTGCTAGGTCATTGCCTGTCTTATGGGTGATTGTGAGGATCTTCTGGGTGGTTGCTAGATCATTTTGGGTGATTACTAATGTTTTGGGTGATTGTGAGGGTGTGCTGTGTCATTTCTAGTGTTTTGGGTGATTGTAAGGCTTTTCTGGGTGGTTTCTAGGTTGTTTCTAAGTTATTGCTAGAATAATCTGGGTGTTTGCCTATGCTTTGGATAAATGTGTGGATATTCTGTATAATTGGTAGTGTTTTGGGAGGTTTTAAGGATATTCTGGTTGTTTACTAGATCATTGGTAGGTCATTGCCTGTGTTTTGTGTGATTGTGAGGGTGTTCTGGGTGGTTGCTAGGGATTTTGGGTGATTGCTAATGTTTCGGGTGACTGGGAGGGTGTACTAGGTGGCTGCAATGTGATTTCTCATGTTTTGGTGTTTTCTGGGTGGCTGCTAGGCCGTTGCTGTTTTGATTGCTATGCTTGTTCTGGGTAATTATAAGGTTGTTTGCGGTAATTTCTAGTGCTTTGGGAGGTTTTGACGATCTACTAGTGGTTACTAGGTCATTGCTCGGGTGTTTTGGGTGATTGTAAGGGTATTCTGAGTCTTTACTAGTTTTTAGGGTGGTTTGGTGGTTGTTAGGTCACTGCTAAGCAATTAAGGGTTTTCTAGATGGTTTCTATGATGTCTGTTGTACAAACTGTGTATGTAGAGCCACTAAAATTGCAGTCCATTGTAATTTTTTGGAAATCCTTTGATCAATTTAATCTAAGAACCTTTAAATATAAATATTTAAATATCAGGGGTGTTGCATGAAAGGGTATCAATATCTCAGATGATGCTGATTCTGTGTTCTGGAAACATGCATTTTGTGGTATTATGATGATATCAGAATTAACAGAGGAGGGCTGAGCCAAATTTGGTTTGTGTCAGTAGATGAAATTATCAGAGCCAACAGATCAGGAATTTCCTAGATTAAAAAGAGATTACATTCAATGCTTTTCCAGCCTCTTGTGCAGGCAGTGGATATCAGCAGGGTGAAGTTTTTAGTTTCATGATACTGTGGTTTGACGTTATTGGCTGATGCAAATGTTTAGGTCTTGTCAGATGTGGTGTGATTTGCCTTTCTGCGAGAGTGTTATTTCCTGACAAGAGGAAGTGAGTGTGAGAATGAAAGTGTAGGAGGGGAGGGGGTATGTTTACTGGCTCCTTTTTTTAATATGTGAAAATGACTGGTCTGAGAGCAGGTCTCAAGAGTGTCTGATTACAGTGATGTCAGCGTGGGCTAAAATGGCGGGTATCACCTTCACCCTGCTGTTTGAGGAAGAACGATTTTGCACTTATATGTGTTCTTTAGACACTGATTGCTCTCTGGGGAGTCTGCACTCACATAAGTTGATACTGTAGGGAAGTCTGGGGTGCGAGACACTGTCATTATCTCTCATTCTGTTGCTCTGGCTCAGTTTATCTCTTTCTGCCTCCCCACTCTCTCACTCTCTTTTATGGTATAGTTGCTGACTTCTCTGCTACGTCAGAATATATGCATAGTGGTTGAACAAAGTCATTATTTTTATTTTCTTTGAGCACAAAAGGTATTCTTGTAGCTTCATAACATTACTGTTGAATCACTGATGTCACATGGACTATTTTAACAATGTCCTTACTACCTTTCTGGGCCCTGAAAAGGTCTCAAAAGGGCCATGGTAGTTGCATTGCTGTCCAAGCAGGGTCAGAAAGCTCTTCTAATTTCATCAAAAGATATTTTAATTTGTGTTCTGAAGATGAACGAATTTTGTAAACTAATCCTTTACGTAATTAGATTCAAAAAAGTTATTTCAATAAATGGGTGCCACAATGTGTTTTTATACTGATAGGAAGTATGTTTATGAATTAAAAAGTATGTTATTGATAGAAAAATGTTGCCCCTTAAAAAAACTGGTAATTCATAAAAGATCACTCTTATGACCTGATCTCCATTTGTCCTTGCCAGCCCAAAAAAAGGAAGTGTAAGTGTGAATGTGTGACCCAGGTGTGAAGACCAGGTGTACGGGTCTCAGGTGTGGCCAGTGTGCCAGGACAGCGCTCTCTCTCTTGTCTCAGCAGTGAGAGTGTTCAGCTGTCTTGTGTCTCAGGTGGCGAGCTTTAAATGTGGCTGTGCGAGATGAGGAGAGAGGGAGAGACTCTCTTTTGGCCATCTCACACTTATTATTTCCAATTATGGAAAGGAGTTACGGAGGATCAATTCCCTGTGGTCTGTGTAAAACAGAGTGTTGTATTTTGCAACTAATAGGTGATTATTTCAGTAATGCTGCTTTTTGCTTGGAATAATTGCTTTTCTCAACTATGGAGGGAAAAACTCTCTGCAACATTGATCAGCTGCAAAAGCTCTTTTGATTCAGGGCTTTTGTGATATATATGTTCTAATGAGTCTGTATGTTTATGCGTGTGTGTGCAGGCATGTGACTAATATTTCATCATTACACACAGACTACAGGATTTCCACACTTTACTGAGCTACTGCAAAATAATTGTAAATAACTGGCTAAATTTTGCTCATGTGCAACTATAAATAGATCTCCTCAGTTTACAAATTGTTTTTTAAAATTACAGTAAAAAAAAAAATGCTCACAAAATTTGTACAAGGTGTTTGAAGTGCTTGAAGTACTTGAATGTGACTTTTTTTAAATTTAAGGCCTGGGAAACCCTTGAAAATATATTCTTGAAGAGGTACTTGAAAAGTGCTTGAATTATTGAAAGACAATGTATGTATGAAATAAGTGTTTATTTTTTTTAATTAGTACATTTCACAAGATTCACGCAATTAAAAAAAATATACTTTTTTCCCCTATTTTAATCAATTGAGTTGTGTTGTGTAAACATGGCTGAAGAAGCAAAAAAAAAAAAAAAAAAGGAGCAGATGAATCAAATGAGTGATTCATTTAAGCTGGAACCACTCCGATTGATTCAAACTCCTGACAAATTTTTATTTCAAGCGATTCAGTACCAAAAACCAGATCAAATTAAAAGAGGCATTCATTTCCGAATTTCAACATCGCTTGTAATGATTTTAAAAACTTTAAAAAAAACCGTTGCACCACAACATGACTTACTGTTTCTAAGCTCTCCAATCAGATTGTGTATCACGAATCATTTGATTCAGATAGGGCTTCAAATCTCATATCACAAATCATTTGATTTAGATCAGGACTTTGGAGCGTGTTCGTGAATAATTTGACTTAGATTGGAACTTTGCATATCACAAATCAATTGATTTAGAACGGAACCTCAAATCGCGTACCACAAATCATTTGATTTAGATCGGAACTTTGCGTATCGTGAAAAATTTGAATCAGATCGGGACTTCAGAGTGCGTATCACAAATCATTTGATTTAGCAAATCCTTCGCTTTAGATCAGAACCTAGAAGCACGGATCGTGAATCATTTGATTCAGATCGGGACTTCAGAACGGTTTTGCAAATCTTTTTTTCCTTTTTTTTTTTTTTTTCTTAAACAGTAGAAAACATCAAACCATAAGTGAGATCTCTGTTTGGAGTCCCTAAAAATCAAAAAAAGTACTGCTTGAAAAGTCCTTGAAAGTCATATAATTTTATTTTACAGTGTCTGTATGAACCCTTGGGAAAGATCATGGTCAAGTTGGTCAGGAAATTCATTGGGCAAGAACTGTGGGAACCAAAACATTATGGGAAAAGGTGTTTGTATAGAATAGAATATCCTTGTCTCCAATCATTTCTTCCTATCTTTTTTGGGTCTTCATTTTCTTCTCCTCATTTTGTCTCCTTTCTGCCATTTTGTTTAATCTCTTCTCTCCTTATTGACTTATTGTCATCTTTTTCTTTATTGTCTTGTCTCATTTTGTCCTGACATGTTTGTCTTCTGTCCTCTTCTTTCCTTCTTTTATCAGCTTTTCCCATCATCCATGTGTCATCTCCTCTTTTCTCTCCTTTCATATTCTCTCCTTTTGTCTCTTCTCCACTCTTTGCCATCTTGTCCCATCTCTTTTTCTCTATTCTTCTGTATTCTTCTTTCCCCTTTGTCTCGTTTTCTGCTCTCCTACTTCAACTTTCTCCTCCATGTCTCTTGTCTCATCTCATTGTCTTCTCATCTTCTCTTATCTCTTGTTGTCTCTCTTCTTTTCACAACATTTTTCTCCATGTCTCTCCTCATGTCTGTACCTGTCTCATCTTTCCTTGTCTTCTCTCCTCTTCAGTCTTTTCATCTCATATCCTGTCTTCTCAAAAATCATGTCTTCAAGGTCTCCTGATCTACCTAAACTTTTTCCATCCATGTCTCTTCTCTTGTCTACTGTAATCTGGTGTTATATCTTTTCATCTCCTTTTATCTTCTCCCCCTTTGTCTCCTTTTCTGTCTTTATCATCTCTTCTTTGTTATTCTCTCCACATTGTCTCTTGTTTTCTTCTCTTCTATCTCAACTTTTTCAACCATGCCTCTGTTCTCTCTCATTTTCTCATCTTCTCTACTGTGTCCTCTTGTTTGTCTTCTCTCCTGTCCTATCTTCTATAATATTGTCTTTTCTTCTTCCATTTCGTCTTTTATCTTTACTCAACATTTTTATCCACATCTTTTCTCTTGTCTTAACCTGTCTCTTCTTGTCTTTGTCTGGTCCTGTCTCTCTTCTTCTCCTATCATTATTTTGTCTGTTCTTCTAACATTTTGTCTCTTGTTGGTCTCCTCCTCTACCTCAACTTTGCCCATCTATGTCTCCTCTTGTCTCCTTTCCTCTCATCTAGCCGTGTCTCTTCTCTCTCCTCTCATCTTTGACATCTTATTTCTTTTTCTCTTTGCTTCTCTTTTCATGTCTAGTTTCATGTTGTCTTCTCTCCTCTTGTTTTGTTTTCTCTCACTTCCTATAACATCATCTTTCTCCCCTCATCACTTGCCTCTTTCCTCAACATTTTGTCCTCTCATCTCTTCTGTCTCATCTTTCATTGTCTTGTCTCCTCTCTTCTCATAATCTTGTCTCTATTTTTTTTTCTTTTTCCCTCCCTTCCTTTTCTTTTGTTGTCTAATCTTCTCTTGATTATAGTATGATGAATAACAACAACAAAAAAATAACACAAGATGTAGTTTATGTATTTCGCTGTTATTGTGTGATTGAATGTCCTGGGACTTATTTACACTCTCTGTATTTATTTAATGACTTTCTGATTTTCCATCAAGAGCAAATCCAGCCTCCTTTGGCTAAGCTGATTGGTTGGTTGTGAAATCCATAGAGTTCAGAGGCAGGAGGGAATTCCTGTGAACGCGCTACCTCAGATTTAACTATTTTCCTCTGCCAGAATATGTGTGAGCGTGTGCAGGTTTGTGTGTCTGGACCATGTGCGTTATCACTTAAAACAGGTGCAGAAATTACCTGCGTTCATAACACCTCGCCAATCCCACCAGCACTCTCTCCAAACGTCCCCCCTACACACACACACACACCATCCTCCCTTACTCTTCATCCCCACCATCTCCATGGCAACCACATCTGCAGAAAAAGAAACCACTTAAGAAAAAAAAAAGAAAAAAAAAAAAAAAAAACTTGAGGCAATGAAATATCTGAGATGTTAGAGCTTGTTGTGCTAAGAGACAAGCAAACCATTTCACATCCTTATCCGTTGTGTCTGAAAGAGATACAGCAACCATCTCTTTCAGACCTTCTCTCTCTCTCTCTCTGACAGAGCTGTTCATTTGGGTGTGGGGTTTGTGATAAGAGAGGATGATTATTTTTTTATCTTTACAGTACTATTGGTTGCTTTTTGTCTGCATATACAACATTGTGGGTATTAGAGGTGAGTGTGTGTATGTGTTTTCATGACTTTTTTAGGAATACTCATGTGGTTCTCACTATGTGTTGGATCTATCTATCTATCTATCTATCTATCTATCTATCTATCTATCTATCTGTCTACAGTGCTTTAAAGGATTAGTTCACTCCAGAATGAAAATTTCCGATTATTTACTCACCCCTATGTTCGTGTCTTTCTTTCTTCAGTCAAAAAGAAATTAAAGGGGTTCTATTATGCTCTTTTACGAAGTCTTGATTTTGTTTTGGGGGTGTACTAGAACATGCTCTTATGCTTGGTGGTTTGAAAAATTCATTTTTTTCACATGATTTACATTATTACAATAGCTTTCTCCCCAGCCTGGCACAAATGGCTCGATTAGTTCTGGGTTGATGAAGCCCCGCCTTCCAAAAAATGAAATGTGTTAAGATTGGTTAGCTGTCCCAGTGTGTTATGATTGGCGAACAGCTTAGACCGTGTTTCAGTACTGCCACGCCCCTTGCTAAAGCAGCAAGTTCCGTCTGCTCCATTATAGTTAGAGATATATTAAGGTACAGTTGACACTACAGTAGTGTTGGGTCCTATCGTCAGCCTGCGAGATCGCGGATACATGATATTATCGTGCTAATTTATGAAATTATTTACATACTTAGTTTCATTGACCAAAACCAGCTTCAGCATAAGGCTAAAAGCAGCCTGATATTTTTAATATGACTTAATTTATATTTACCATGGCAACAATTGAATAAAAACTTTGTAACTAATTATAATGCTTACATTTCCTTAGTTATTTAAAAAGCAGCTACAGAAAAGGAGCCAAGAACATTAACATTATCAAAGAACATCATCACTGATTAGCCTAGCCTAGTCTAGTGTGTTTGTGCATTTTAAAAAAACGCTTACATTATAAGTGAAGCTATCTACTCTGCATGATAAATAAATCTCTTACCACGCACTGCGCACGTCTGCGGCGCATTACGGCTCCGACACGGCCACCAAAGCTGATTGCGGCCACTCTAGTCAGTGCTTGTGTTTACACCAGTTGTGCCTTGGCATGCGTTTCGATCCCTATACTGCACACGGCTGTGGCACGTTACGGCTCTGACGTGGCCACTCTCGTCAATGCTTGTGTTTATACCAGCCACACCGCTGCTCGTTGAAGCGTCCCAGATGTAGCTATCCACGCTGCATCGCTAAAATAAGCTAAACCCCGCCTTTTCTCTACCCACCCCCCAACCATTCGAATTTCCGTAGGCAGGATTTATTTTAATAATATTCTAACGGGCCAAGTTATGACATCACAGCACCCAGAAAACAACGCTGTAGTTCAAAGGGGTCGTTCGTTGTAGTTCTTGAAAAGGGATTTTTTAAAAACTAAATATCTCCCTTTGGAGTGGACTTTGAGTTTTGTAACTTTGTAGATCTTTTTTATGCCCAAACAGACACACCACACACTGACTAAAATTAAAAAGTGAAAAAGCATAATAGGACCCCTTTTAAGGTTTCTGAGGGAAACATTCCAGGATTTTTGGATGACATGGGGGTGAGTAAATTACCATGAAATTTTAATTCAGGAATGAACTAAACCTTTAAGTGTACAAATATTTGGGGCAAAGCAAGTTTTAAATGTATTCTTAATTTCTTTCTGTCTTTTTTGTCTAATCATTTTAGATGTTCAGCTGTCCATATACTTTTGGCCAGGATGAGCTTTCTGCTCTTCAGGATTGAGTGCGCGCACACACACACACACACACACACACACACACATTATTATATACTCCTGCTGTTGATTTCTAGCTGTTTGGGCCACTTCTGAGATTATAGCTCACAGACTTCTTCACATTGATGGTAGTAATTTTTTTCCGGCTACATCCTTTGAGTCCAGTCTTATAAGAAAGTGATTTCAGTTCTCAGAATGTCCTTCACCCGGCACCTCACAGTCACATCCGTCTCTTGAGGACTCACAGATAAAGTGCTCTAATACCTAAAGGCTGTTACACATCAGGGCAGACACAAGATTTCTTTTGGCTCATTGCCTAGTGTGCTTTGCCAGCATGATAATACCATGCAGTGCCCACAATGAGCCATAGGGGGCGATGCAGAACAGCAAGCACCCTAGAAGTCTGCTAAAAAAAAAAAAAAAAAAAAAGTCTGTAATACCAGAAGAAAACTAGCTGTTAGCTTAGTTATTAAATGCATTTCATGCTTATTTCAGGCCCTAAACATAATCAGTCAGTGGTGAAATTGATATGGTAAATATTTTGGATACTTTTAAATGGAGAAAGATGCTGTAAAATGCTGGAGTCAGTCACAAAATCCATACTGGCAAGAAGTGTGACTGTGCAGAACAACAGCTTAGCAGAAACTTAACTAAAAACACACTCTGCACCCACTTTTACACTTCCAGAACTGTTAGATTTGATTTATTGGCACATCTAGAATCTAGCCAAGTAGCAAGTTCTCAGCAGCATATCCTGCACTTATTACTGTCACTGTCTTCATTCAGCCTTTCACAACCTTTCACACTGCCAGAGAGAGAGAAAGAACGAGAGAGAGAGGGTTTGAAAAGGCCACATCAACTATATGAACGCCGAGCAAGAGTCCCCGCTGTGTCATTCTCCCAGCATGCCGCACTGAGGGCCCAGGGTGACAACTTAATTATCTGTCTCAGCCAATCAGAGGGGAAGGCCGGTAACCTATCCCGAGTCATTCAACGGGGTACATTGTTGGGGGGAGTGATGTGCTTTCTGATGTGACTCTTAACAAGGGATGGTTCCGTCCCCCCCACCTCAAGGCTATTTGCCCTCATTCGTCTACAAACGCTGATGAATTGCCCACTTTGCGCTCCAGCCACAGTAATTGTCCGTCCTCCTGTGAAGTTCTATAGATTTCACAAGGATTCGAAAGGTGCTGTTTATCAGTTGAGATCGAGGCTGAAGGGCCACTTCACATGTATGAGCCCTTGGGGACCGATGCGAATGTTTATGTGAAGATTTGTCATATAGGTCGAGGCTGGATACGCTATTTCATTCACACTTTCAAAGAGGTGCTTAACACATTTAACATGGAATTCATGTTAAGTGCCCTTGGCTTGACTTTTAACACAGGAGAAGAGTTTTCTGAATGCTTTCGTTCTTAATATCACATGTTCTGTGTTTAAAGAATGCTGGGGGGAAAAAAACAGCTTAAACCAGCCTAGGCTGGTCTTAGCTGGTTTAAGCTGGAAGTAGCTGGTTTTGGCTGGTCTCCCAGCCTAGCTAGGCTGGTCAGGCTGGTTTTAGCTGGTTGTTCCAGCTGGTCTCCCAGCCTGGGCAGTCAAGGAAGTGGCCAAAACCCCTCTAAAACCAGCCTGCTGACCAGTTAAGACCAGCCTATATAAGCGGCTAAAATCAGCTAACCATCTTAGGCTGGTTTTAGCTGTTTTTTTTATTTATTTATTTATTTTTTTTTTAAGCAGGGATGTCATGTAATTTTCATATTTTATTTAGTTTTATTTTAATTTTTGTAGGTTTCCCAAAATTATATCCTGCACAGTGTTAATCGGTACTGTCTATACTACTCAAAGTTGATTAGCTTATGGATATTTTGATATTTGCTAAAGATTACATTTAACAGTGTTGTTAAATCATTAGTCTATTAAGGCTCAGTTAAAAACATTGATTTCTCAATTTTGAGAAACAATATTGAATCTTAAATCCCAAGAATCGATTATCCTAGCCTTTTTTTCAGCTAAGGAATGGAACATTGTAGCTCACCTCCCATCTAATAAATAGCAATAAGTTTTAGGTATTGTTACTTATGATCTGAAACAAAGCCTGTCTGTTTTATGACAGTATTCAAACAAAAATGCCATTTTGGCGCTTTTTAATGTGGAGTCCCTGGTGAAAAAACCAGCATATGCTGGTAGGTATGTTTTGATGCTGGAATGCTGGTTAGGTAGGTTTTGATGCTGGTTTATGCTGGTCCTTAGCTGGTTTAAGCTGGTCCTTTGCTGGTTTTTGCTGGTCATGTTGCTGGTCAAGGACCACCATGAACCAGCAAAGGACTAGCATAAACCAGCTAAGGACCAGCATAAACCAGCAAAGGACCAGCTTAAACCAGCATCAAAACCTACCTAACCAGCATCCCAGCATCAAAACATACCTACCAGCATATGATGGTTTTTTCACCAGGGGTGACAGATCGCCGTCGCGTCTACGTTCAAGAGAAGCGGCAACGGGAAGCACGGATAAACTGATCGTCTCATTTGCTTCAATACCACTTTCAGCACAGTAAACACGAATAAACATCCAAAGGTACGTTAAAAGAAAGAGTACTATTAACGAAATCCCAATTCTGTCTCATGTAGTCGCTCATTTAGTGTTTCAACCGCGAAAAGATGTCATAACACCTTGTAAACAACATGTCACGAAACGTCAACATTTACCTCAGGAAAAAAACATATTCGGTAACTATAAACTTGTTTGCCAGCTAGAAAAAATGAACTATATGGAGGAGCATTTAGCTAAATATATTCACCATATAACATATTCATTATAATTTTGGCTGTTCCTCAATGTTTAACTTATGTTTGAATAAATCTGTCAAGTTTTTATCACAGCCACCATTTAAATGGTTTCAAAAAACAAACTGGAATAGACGTATATGTAATTGTAACTTTCTCATGTAGTGTTATGTTGTAATTTAAGCGTTTGTATACAAATAAGTTAATTTTAACATGCAATATCATACTAATGTAATATCAATTGACTCTCATGTATGTTTTACAGCATTAGTTGAGAGATTTATTTTTTTTCCTTGAGAAAATTTGACATGTACTTTGCCTGATATATATCCTAAGTAATCAATATTGAATTGGATCGCAAACTTGCGAAAAAGAATCATATTTAATCGTGAAATTTGTGTCAAAACCCAGCCCTATTAATATTATGCTGATGGAAAAAGTAATGTAAACTTGTGCCTGCATAATTAAATCCAATATTGTCCTTATTGTTCTTTCTTTCTTTCTTTCTTTCTTTCTTTCTCAAGTAGGCCAAAAGCCTAACTAATATGGTATCAATATATCATGTATCCTTAATTAATTATACAAGTCCAGTGTTTCACTCTGTTTGTTCTGTAGACATTAATGATACATCAATCATGTGACTTAATTTTTCTAAATTATTTTCACTTATAAACATTAATTTACAAATATTAACCATATAGCAAGGCTCTGGCAACCACTGCGACACCATTTGTGCCATTATATTTTGCACTGGCAGATATAATTCACATTTTCTGAAGAACATGTAGAAATCTCTAAAGGTTTAGCGTGCTCATCGCAGTGCTCTCGCATGATTTTGCTGCAATACTTCTGTAGAGGTGGGACAGAATTGCACATCAAACTTGAACTTAGTATTTGAAGTTGTTGAGTTTCAGCTATCATGTGTGTTAGGCATGCAGCCGTGTGCTTGTCTATTGGCTTGTGTAGCACAGGCACTTTGAGCATTCCAGCAGTGCCTCGGGTCTGACAGCACTGATAGTGGCTGCAGGAATGCTGCAGCCTCCCCTCCTGTTTTAGCATTCAGAACGGCACAGCTAAACAAACCTGCAGCTCCACTCCAGTGCCGAGACCTTTTCCAACACATAACCTTTCATACGCTCCTCACAGCCTGCTCCCAAACATCCAAAAACACCCCTCGATCGATATACCCAAAGCTATCCGCAAAGCCAAGAGAAGCACATCGTGCACAAACTCCAGATTTTCCTCTCCCTGTTAGAAAACAAGCCGTCCCTCTTTCTTTTTTAATACAGCAAATAGCCAAACAGCCTTCTGTACTTTTAAAGCGGCCATATGCTACACTTTTGTAGCGTTTTATTATTTTCCCTGAAGCCCGTTTATAATATTATTTGGTTCCAAAACATTGTGATTTAGTTTCATGCAAGTGTTTTACACTCTTATAATTACACAGACTGTGTGTGCTACCATGGGATTCAAAATTTTTCATAATTTTTCATTTTTACAACATTTTTGTATGAATAGTTACACTTTTTTTTTGTATTAACTCACAATATGTCAGTTTTGGCACGTTTATGTCTTTCAAAATTGCTGGAATTGCCAAATGTGGAATAGAAGTTAGTTATTTTCTGAGTGAACTGTTCCTCTAAGACTTTATATGTAAATAGCCTCAGTTACGATTGGCTGATCACTGTGCTTTCATGTTACCACATTTGCACATCATTCTAGGAGTTTGTATGTAAACATTGGCAGTTATGTTAATTTATTAATGACTGTGATGTCTTAATAACAATACATAGTTATAATAGATGCCTTTTTGATAATGTTTTTTATTTGAATTATATACTATAATATATCAGGCTCCTTTATTTCAGATTAGCAAGAAAAAAAAGGTCCTGTGATGGATCTGCTTTTAATGATTTTTTAATAACCCATAATCACCATGTTAATTTAATCAGTTATGAAGTCATAACCATAACAGTTGGTAGGGTGTACTTGTGTTGTGAGTGTACAGTTTGTCTTTGTAAAAAAAAAAAAAAATATATATATATATATTTTTTTTATGATGAATTTTCAATAATATATCAAGCTCTTAAGCTCTTTCTTTTCAAGACATTTTATTTTATTTTATTTTATTTTATTTTATTTTATTTTATTTTATTTATTTTTAATACATCATTACATTTTAAATGTATTTTTAATGCGTCATCATTGTGTATATCATTAAATAGCATGGCTATTTTATTTTATTATTTAGTTTTTTATTATTTTATTTTATTCTGTTTTATTTTTGTTTCTTTTTTAATGCATCATCATTATGTATATCATGGCTGAATTACATGGGTATTTTATTTCATATTTTATTATTAATATATATATATTTTTTTTTTGGTTTCTTAATGCATCATCTTAAAATAGCATGCCTATTTTATTTTATCTTATTTTATATTAATGTACCATCATTATGTATATCATGGCTAAATTAAATGGCTGTTTTATTTTATTTTATTTTATTTTATTTTATTTTATTTTATTTTATTTTATTTTATTTTATTTTATTTTATTTTATTTTATTTTATTTTATTTTATTTTATTTTATTTTATTTTATTTTATCTTATTGTATTTTATTTTATTTTATTTTATTGTTTAATGCATCATCATGTATATCATGGCTAAACAGCATGGCTATTTTATTATTTTATTATTATTATTTATAATAGTAATTTATTATTACTATTATTATTATTTTTTAAATTTATTTTAATGCATCACAATTTTGTTTATCATGGCTACATAGCATGGCTATTATATTTTATTATTTTAGTTTTTATTATTTTATTCTATTTTATTTTAATTAATTTTTTAATGCACATTATTATGTATATCATGGCTAAATTACATGGCTATTTTATATGATATTTTATTATTTTGTATTATTATTTTGTATTTATTTTTTATGCATTATCATGTATATCATGGCTAAATAGCATGGCTATTTTATTTTATTATTTTATTTATTATTCATAATAGTAATTTATTCTTACTATTTATTATTACTATTAATTTAATAATTACTATTACTATTTATTACTACTAGTAATTTATTATTACTATTACATAGTAATTTATTATTACTATGTAATTACTATGTAATTTATTATTACTATTTATTATTATTTATTTTAATATTATTTATTTATTATTATTATTATTTTTTTTAAATGTATAATCAGTATGTATATCATGGCTAAATAGCACAACTATTTTTTTTTTTTTTTTTTTTTTTTTTTTTTTTTTTGTAATAACCCATCATCACACTGCATCCAATGAGGGAAAAAAATCATTTCACAGTAAAATGCATAGGCCTAAGTAATAAAATCCAGGCTACCACTTTGCCTTTATTGGTGTTGCTTTATGGATTATGTTAAAGCGGTTATTTCCAGAACGGGAACGGAAGGTAGAGCTGTAAATCTTCAGCTCAGCAGAAGACCAGACCCTCGCCGTGGCTTTGGGTGGCAGTTATGAGCGCATTAAAAATGCATGCCATAGGTGTCCTCCCGTCCCGAGGCTTCCCACTAGCTGGCATGCCAAGTCCTGATAAGTGTGGGTACCATTCGTCCTACGAAGCTTTAATGTGATGTTACGTATTGAAAAAAAAAAAAAAAGCTGCCGCTTAAGGCCTCAGGCGTGCTGACAGCCTGGCGGGGAGGATTGTTGAGCAGCCGTAGGGTTAGCATGCTCTTTAGATGCGCGGGCTGCTGTGACAGTCACTGTTCATTAAAGGGCCGCACACTTTTTTTAATGTCTGCTGGTGGGGTGAAGGGAACAGCTGGCCTGTAATCACGCCGAGAAGCGGAGGTTTTTGTGATAACGGCACAGAATTCAGGGTCATTATTCACCATTTCCACAGAGTGACCGCAGCAGGAGTGCGGAATGAGGGCTGTCCTGAGGGCTAAAGCGGCCCTGGAGAGCACAGTGTGTGTTTGCTATGCTGCTCATGCACACACATACACTGGCAACAGAAATATAGCAATGCAAACGGCTAAAGCATTTAGCAGAAATGTTTTTTTTTTTTTTTTTTAAGCCTAGAATTTATTTATTTTTTATTACTACACAGTTCACTCTAAATCCATATCTGGTTGTACTAAGGTTGCACCCATATATCAGTATGATTTAGAACATTTTGTACCTGACCTTGATGACATTGTGGTGTTGTTCTGTACAGTTTGGCAGTGTTGTGTATAAAAGTTAATGCATTGGTGAAGGATTCCAATGATAACTTCTAAGTTTGTCTTTATAAATGATTCATTAAAATGAGCCAGCTTCGATTATGACTCACTAGCACTAAACTGGTTGTACTTTGTTGATTCACTAAAAAGCATTAGTTTATGCTCATGATTCATATGCCACTGGTCAGACAAACAAAAGTTAATACATAATACATTTTATTTTTGCACAATAATCTAAATTAAATGAATTTTCTGTGTTCATTCTGTATTTGTATTTGCTTTGTAAATCAAAATCCTAATCAGTGTTATTTAAGTATAATTAATATATTATTATTATTATTATTACTATTATTATATAACATATTATATATATATTTTTTATCGGTTGTCATTTTTATTGTTGTTTTTTTTAAAATGTGATTTTTTTTTTTTACAGTTTTATTTTTAGTTATTTTTGCACAATGATCTAAATGAAAATTAAAAAAAAATATATTTTCAAAGTTCCTTTGCGTATTTGCTTTGTAAATCAAATCCTAATCAGTGTTATTTTAGTATAATAATAATAATAATAATAATAATAATAATAATTGTTGTTGTTATGGTTGTTTTTTTTTTTTTTTTTTTTTTTGTTTTATTTAGTTATTTTTGTACTTCAAATTATTTTAAATGAAAATGAGAAATTATTTAAACTAACTGAAATTAAGATTAATTAATTAAGTTTTATTTAATATTTTAATTTAATTTATTTTATTTTACTTTATTTCATTTCATTTCAATTTATTATTATTATTATTATTATTATTATTATTATTATTATTATTATTATTATTATGGTTCGTTTTTTTTTAAATGTGTTTTCATTTTTATTTTTATGTGATTTTTTAAAAAAGTTTTATTTAGTTATTTTGTACTTTAAATTAATTTAAATGAAAATGAGAAATAATTTAAACTAACTGAAATTAAGATAATTTTATATTTTAATTTTGTTTTATTTTACTTTATTTAATTTCAGTTAGTTTATTATTATTATTATTATTACTATGGTTAGTTTTTGTAATGTCATGTTTTAATTTTTATTTTAATATTTTTTATATATTTGATTTTTTTTTTGTTTTATTTAGTTATTTTTGTACTTTAAATTAATATAAATGAAAATGATACATTATTTAAACTAACTGAAATTAAGATAATTTTATTTTATATTTTAATTTATTTTATTTCATTTCAGTTAATGTTTATTATTATTATTAGTAGTAGTAGTAGTAGTAGTAGTAGTATTAGTATTAGTATTATTTAAGTTTTATTTGGTTATTTTTTATTCTTATTAATCTAAAAATCGAATCTAAATGAAAACTAGAAATTATTCAAGCTAACTGAAATTAAGAAGAAAAATATGTTATATTTTAAATTTATTTAACTTCATTTCCGTTTATTATTATTATCATTATTATTATTATTATTATTATTATTATTATTATTATTATTATTATTATTATTATTATTATTATTGAGGTTTTTAGTTTTTATTCAAAATATTAAAAATATAATAAATAAATAAATATATATATATATATATATATATATATATATATATATATATATATATATATATATTTACTCACACACACAGATGGACTGATTGATTGGAATGTATTTTTTATCAAATATTTTACATATAGTACAGTGTGTGCATTTCCTGTGCCTTCTGGTGCATTATGTAGTATAAAATAACACTATAATGGTAGAATGAAGTTTAAAATCTCTTAATTGTTCATTATTGATATTGGCTCATTTAATCTATTGTCAGCTATGGTTTCGTTCATCAATTTTGTTATTGCCACGACCGTATTTTGTAGTAAAACCTTCATTATTATTACTAAAGTTAAAGTAATGATGTGTTAGACTGTGAATCTTATTGTGTTTTTCTTCTTTCTCTTTTGTCTTTACAGGTAAGAGCTCTTGGTATTTACCTGCTGGGGCCAATGTTTGAGCGCTGGAGAGCACATGATTCAGACGTGCTGTTTTAGTGTTTCAGCCGTGAGCCCCTGCTGCTGAGGACAGAAAGGGCTCAGCTGCAGTTGTGGGAAGATTCACATCACAAGATAAGCATCATCTGCCTTGTGAACCGTTCTTACGCAACACTCTGATGACTGTTTCACGCCGCACAAAAGCAGTATGTAAGCGATGTAGAGGCGTAACTAATGCTTCTGGAGTGTGAATTATCAGCAGGTGGTTTATGGTGAGCTGTACTTAGACATATTTTGTGGCATCAGTGTGATTTGTTAGATCTCTAGATGAGAAATATATGGTTCCTAAGCTCCAAGATGACAGCTATAATTCGTTTTCCCACATATTTAGTTTAAGATTAGTTGTTTATCATGGTCTGCTAGCACATGATGCTGTGTAAACGGAGGGAAGGGGGGTGACGGAGCTATTGATGGATAGATAAACAGCGGTGATTGGGACATAAAGAGAGATCTCATTTGTAAATCTTTCAGCGAGGCTCTTGCTCTTTAGGAAGTCATTAGTGGAGCGAAAAACCTAAATGTAACTTAGTGAATGTACTGAATGTGTGAAAGAAAAATGTTCCAACTCTATCTAATATAACAGATGCTGTTGATAAATGTTATTATTCAGTGCTTCTGAGTTAAATTGAAGTTACAGGTCAATTTTAGGGCTGAGCGGCAGAGATTTGCCAGGCACTGGATTCATTTCAGTTCAGATTTTGGATTCAGTTTGTTTTATTTGCGTGTTTATCTGAATATTCAGCAGTTTTCAGTGTCACATGATCTTTTAGAAATCAAAAAACATGCTTTGATTGATTTAATAAGCTCATCAGACGTCTCAGTTTGAGTCTTTTTGAATGAATCGTTCAAAGAACCAACTCAAAAGAGTCATTTGCAGGTGAATTGGACTACACTGGTTGTCCTGTGCTTTTTGATTCGCTACAAAGCATCTGCTCACATTTCAGTCATTTATTTGTGATTTGTCTGCCATTGGTCAGACAAAGTGCTATGTCACAAACTCATAAGTTGATGATAAAAAACAATTATACGTAGGTGTCCTGCAAATGTATAAGCCTAGTTACATTTCTGAGCGGATAACTAATGTGGAGCAATTACCCAGGCAAGGCCAAGTGGACTGGCAAGTGTGGCAAATTATCGTCCCAATTATATCTGAAGGGGCAAAAAAAGATGTGCTCTCACTCTCCACCCCGCTCACGCTTGAGTGGAAGTCCAACCCGGGGTCACCATTAGCCACTGGCCCAGTGAAACGATCAAGTTTAGATCCGACGGCTGATATGTGATTCAGTCTCAGCTCTTGATTTTTGTCTTAATTAGAGGACTCCGGTCTCAAAGTAGTGGTTTATAAACTGTGCAGGATCAGAAAGTCTCCGTTCTGATGATGACGGAGAATTGAGCCTCCTTGATGCCCTTGGGAGGTTTGTAAATAATGGTATATGAACTTATTCAGGTGAAATCTACATGTGATTTGCATACATTCACATTTGAATCTGATTGGTTGGCCACTTCTGGGAGCTATAGAGCTATTTACTCTGACATTGAGATGTTATTGGTTGCTAATATCATATTTTGCATAACACTGAAGACATTTGCATAATATAAAACTCACTTCTGGTTGGAGGATGTTAGCAAAATTGTGACAAAATTGTTAAGTCACTTTCAAACCAAACATCTTTCGAGGCTGAACTTTTTTGCCCTCAAGCGAAGAAATTCATGCGATTTACCATTGAAATGACTGGATTGCACCCATAAAATTTCGCCAAGTAGCAATAAAAGTGATTACACCTTAACGCTCATGCCACTTCTAATTTATTTAGGGCTGTCAAACGATTTATTGCGATTAATTGTGATTAATCAAATCCAAAACAAAAGTTTGTTTACGTAATATATGTCTGTGCACTGTGTTTTTTAATGTTTTTTTTTTTTTTTTTTTAAAGAGGTCACTTCTGCTCACCAAGCCTGCATTTATTTGATCCTAAGTACAGTAAAAACAGTAAAATTTTGAAATATTTTTACTATTTAACATAACTGTTTTCTATTTGAATATATTTTGAAGTGTAATTTTTTTCCTGTGTTCAAAGCTGAATTTTCAGCATCATTCTTCAGTGTCACATGATCCTTCAGAAATCATTCTAATATGCTGATTTGCAGTTCAAAAAAACATTTTTTATTATTATCAATATTTAAATCAATTGAGTAAATTTTTTAAAGATGTTTTGATGAGTAGAACGATCCAAAGATCAGCATTTATCTGAAATAAAAAGCTTTTAACAGTATACACTATACCATTCAAAAGCTTGAAGTCAGTAAAGAAATTAATACTTTTTATTTCGCAAGGATGCTTGAATTGATCAAAAGTGATGATAAAGACATTTATAATGTTACAAAAGATTTCTATTTAAGTTAAATTCTGTTCTTCTGAACTTTCTATTCATCAGAGAAACCTGCAAAAAATAAAAAATAAATAAAAAATACACCGAGCTGCTTTCAACGTTGTAATAATAATAATGTTTTTGAGCAGCAAATCAGAATATTACAATGGTTTTTGAAGGATCATGTGACTGGAGTAATGATGCTAAAAATTCAGCTTTGAAATCACAGGAATAAATTACATTTTAAAATATATTCAAATAGAAAACAGTTATTTTAAATAGTAGAAATTTATTCAAAACTTTACTGTTGTTGCAGTATTTTAAATGCAGGCTTGGTGAGCAAAAGAGACTCCTATAAAAAACATAAAAAATCTTACTGTTCAAAAACTTTTGACTGTTAATGTACATGTGTGTGTAATTATATATATATATATATATATATATACATAATAAATATACGCACATATTTTGTAAACACTCATGTCAAAATTCTTTAAAATTCTTCTTAAATGGGGCTGTCAAACAATTAATCATGATTAATCGCATTCAAAATAAAAGTTTGTGTTTACATAATATGTGTGTGTGTGTGTGTGTGTGTTGTGTATAGTAATGTATATTTAATATATATATATATATAATATATATATAAAAATGTATATAAATGTAACATTTTTATTAATACATACATGCATGTGTGTGTATTTATATACTGTATATATACATAATAAATATACACAGTACACACACATAAATTATATAAACTTATTTTTTTATTTTTTTTTTGGATGTGAATAATTGTGATTATTTGCGATTAATCATTTGAAAGGCCCAACAATAAATGACTTTTGTCTGCACAAATCACTGTTATATATATTTTTTTAAAGAAATTATAGGGATAGTTCACCCAAAAACAAAACAGCATCCAAACAGTTGCTGGTGCCATTGACTTAATTAGTATTTTTGTTTTTACTATGGAAGTCAGTGGCTACCAGCATCTTTAATATCTTCTTTTGTGTTTAGCAGAAGAAAAAAAAAAAGGTTTGGAATAGCATGAGGGTGAGTAAATGATGACAAAATGTACATTTTTGGATGAACTTTCCTTTTAACCTCCCCTTGCACAGGTTTTCTATCACTTCACTCAAATAAGTCAAAATTCTCCTATGAGATTAGCATCTAACAGCCTGTTTTTCTCAGTTTGGCAACCAGTTAACCAAACCCAGATCCGACCAATCAAAAAAGAAATGCCAAAACTGACCTATAGCAGATGGCTTGACTCTCAGCGCGCTCGTAGTCTGTTTTTAATTTATCTCCTGATTGGTGTCTGCCGATCAGAGAGGATGAGATGCCATTTTAACAGCAGCCACCTGCTCCTGTATAGTTTTGGAGAAACACATGACATCAACAGACGGCAGTTTTGGATGGAAAAGCTCACCGAGCAGGAGCTAACTGCATTAAACTTCATCAGAACAACGCGATATGATTATTCGGAGCTCAGCGTTCGAACAGAAAGACAAATACTGTTTACCTAGGCTTAATATGAACCACCAGCAGTCTGTGCTAGATTTTCAGCACTATACATCCCATCTGCTCTCCGTCGCAGAACATAGGACGAACGCCTCGTCTGGGGGTTTATTTGGTGGTTTCTGTTTATTTTTTCTATTAATTTACCCTGTTTGTGTACGTAGCGCTTTCTCATACACCGCAAGCGTACTCTGCATCCGTAACAGCCGAAATCAGTTGCCAATTTAAGGATCGCTGCTCGTTCATTATGAAGACTGGTGGCCGTGTCATAAAGGACGATTTGGCTGATTCATGCCGCATGCTCTGCTTTGCTATTGATTCAGAGCTGGCCTCTTCAATTACCGCCCCATTACAACACACATCACTCAAAGGAAATGCTACTGAAATTACATTAGTTCTCTTTTTTTCCTTTCTTTTATCTCTTCTCGTCACCTTCGCTTCACCATAGCAACTAAATCCATTTGAAAACATTACCAGAGAGTTCAAGAAAATACACACATCGAATTCTGTTTGTGTTTAAGTGCTGAGGCAGGCGACGCAGGCAATTATGAAATTGCTTTTTTGCCTGTTTGGTAAAACATGGATCTTTTTTTTTCAGTTTACGTAACATGAGGCATTATTTGTATACTGTAGGGAAAAAATGCTGTCTGTGTTTGCCAGAAATCAGCCCTTTGACAGCATATGTGGTGGCACTGCTTGACATTTGTTATACCGTACTGTATATTTCATAGTTTGTAATTATAAACAAATGCATGATACCATTAGGGTAATGCACAAAACTAATATAATGAAATAAACATTAACTGCATGGCATAAGATACACCCTGAGGTACATGAATAATAATTTAAATTCATATCAACAGATTATGTCGCATAAGGGCTTAAGGGAATGCTCACTTGTTTTACACTGTAAATATGTTAATTAATACTTTATTTACAAAAAGCAAATAGCATGATGCTGTTTACTGCCAAAGTACATTTATCTTAAATATAATAGTTATTTAATGTGATTTTTCTTTGCTTAACCCCAGCTTAAAAATATCGCCGACTTATCCTACCTTGCTGTTGCCATCTGTCATTTTATCAAGCAAACTTTTTATTTTAGACTAAAATAAATGAAAATATATAAATTAAAGCTATTTTCATTTTTATTTATTTATTTTTCATTAAAATGAAGCTTAAATTGTATAAATTAAATACTGATGAAATACTGATAATAAAACTTAAGCACAAGATTACTACATTTTAAACTAAAATAAATGAAAATATAAAAACTAAAGCTAATTTAATATCTTAATAAATACTGTAATTATATATAAATAATGCTAAATAGCACTGTAGTCTTTGTACTTTTTATTTTATTTTATTTTAATTTTCATTAAAATGAAGCTTAAATTGTAAAATGAAATACTGATTAATACTGACAATAAAATAAAACTGAAATAAAATAAATTAGAAATATTAAAAAGAACTTACAAAAGCACAACGAGATTACTATAATTTAAACTAAAATAAATGAAAATATATACATTGAAGCTATTTTTATTTTATTTTTCATTAAAATGAAGCTTAAATTGTAATAATTAAATACTGATGAAATACTGATAATAAATTAAAACTTAAATGAATTAGAAATATTAAAAAAGCACAAGATTACTACAATTTAAACTAAAATAAATGAAAATATAAAAATTAAAGCTAATTTAAAATCTAAATAAATACTGTAATTATATATAAATAATTCTAAATACCACTGCAGTCTTTGTACTTTATTTTATTTTATTTTATATATTTTTTTATTAAAAATGAGGATTAAATTGTATTAATTAAATACTTATAATAAAGTAAAACTGAAATCAATTAGAAATATAAAAAAGAACTTACAAAAGCACAACAAGATTACTACAATTTAAACTAAAATAAATGAAAACGTAGAAATTTAAATATATATAAATAATGCTAAATACCACTGCAGTATTTTTTTTTTTATTTTAAAATAAAAAATAATGCTAAATACCACTGCAGTATTTTTTATTTTATTTTAAAATAAAAAATAATGCTAAATACCACTGCAGTCAGTGTACTTTTATTTTAGTTTAGTTTAGTTTAGTTTTCATTGAAATGAAGCTTAAATTAATTAAATATTGATGAAATAATGTTAAATACTAATAATAAATTAAAACTGAAATAAAATAAATTACAAATATAAAAGAAAACTTATAAAAGCACAGGATTACTACAATTTAAACGAAAAATAAATGAAAATATAAAAATGAAAGCTAATTCAAAATCTTAATACTGTAATTATAAATAATTGTAAATACCACTGCAGTCTTTGTACTTTTACTTTCTTTTTCAGATTAAAATGGTTTGAGATACATTGTAACCCATATGAAAATAATCATTCATAAGCATTTTCAATTTTCATTTTAGTGTAAATAATGCCCTTTATGAAAATTTCCACTTCTGTAAAGCTAGTCAGAGTGAGTGGCAATAACATTATATAATAAATGTAACTAAAATCCAGAAATTAGGGTGATAATTCATTTAATTACACACTATTTGATTTACCACACTTTTATCTTCTGAAATGAAAATAGTGTTGTAAGTGTGCAGCGGTTCAGCGTTTAATTCTTTTATTTATTCGATTATTTCCGAAGGGAAATGCTTCCATGCCAGACATTGCCTTGGGGAACTCTGGGAAATGGGCACATCAACATCATTAATGGCTCCAGATTTGCGTTCAGTCAGTTTATTACGGATCAGCGCGGGCAGAAGTGCCGGGTGTCGTTAACTAATCTCTCAAACACTCTTCTAAGCCTGCTCTCCTTATGAATTATAATAGCCATGTAATGAGACTTCACCCAGTGGTCTAAACATCAACAGAGATCGCTTTCAATTTCCTTTACAAAGCTCAAATGCAATTATATCTGCCTGTATCAAGGCAAGGTCAGCGTTTGAGCTCGGTCATAAATAACATGACATTTTCAGGCTCGCCCTATATGTGCTACTCGCTCATCACCAGTGTTTTGATTATGATTTTAGTATTTAATTGTCGGCTTCGCCCAGCGTGACATTCGTGCTCCATTTGTTGGACTGCGTCCCCTATGGCCATTAAACAGCAGCCGCCGTGTTTTCCGGCAATTTGTGGGAGGCGACCAGACGCGATGATGAGGCGTTTGACAAACCTGAATATCAATGATCTTTATTCCTCAATTGAGCGTTTGACCTATCACGTCCTCATTTAACTCCTGTGGCTTTGTTCCTCTCTAATTATGTCATGATGAAGCATTGATTTCCATTTCCATTTAGTTAGTTTGTTGCCACCTTTGGAGACATGACACAGGGCATTAGCAGAGTGAATTGTTAAATAAGGAATTATAGGGATGAAGTTTCGTTTCGCTCACATTGACAATGTCAAACTTTCACTTCGACTTGCGCTCAGTGTTTGAAAGTTTGGCTGATTGATTGCTACGTAATTTAGATGGACAAACTGTTTCTTAACAATTGTTTAAGTGTATTTAAGCATATGAACAATTTGTAGTCTTTGAAGTAGGCCTTGCAGTATAAATCCAAATGAATATACCTACCGTTATCTGTTGTGCTTTTAAGATTATTTCTTCTGTTGTTCGCATTTAGTTTCTTTGGTCTTTACTACTGGCTGTTAAAACAAACAATATAAAATTAGAATTTTTTTATTTTATTTTATTTATTTATTTATTTATTTTAATTCTGGGACTGCTGGGGATTTTTTTAAACAAATATTAAATATTTTATTTAACTGCATTATTTTTTTATTTGATTTCTTCCATTGCTTGTTAATTTATGAATTATTTATTTCAAATTTTTTAAATCTTTTTTTTCTCGAACTGTTGAAATGAACAATTTAAAACATTTGAAAACTATTAATGGTTTATTTATTTCAGGGGCTTTTGTATTAATTTGTGAAAAAAAAAAAGTAAAAATTTGTTCTTTAGTAATTATTATGTTAATTTGGGGGCTATGTTTAATTTTAATTTTATTTTAAATTATGTTTAAAAGAAATAATTTAGTTATTTAAGTATTTTTTATTGCTTGTAATTAGTTTCTTTATTTAAAAAAATATTACTGACTGTTGAAATTAACAATTTAAAACTTTGAAAACTAATGTGTTTATTTATTTCAGGGGCTACATTGCTTTTTTATTTCATTTAAAATCATTTTTAAAACAGTCAATGATTAAGATATTTTGTTTTGTTTTGTTAATATTATTTCTTCTATTACTTGTAATTAATTTGGTCATTATTAATTATTATATTAATTTGGGGGCTGCATTTAATTTTGTATTTGCTTTTTTTAAACAAATAATTATAAGCAATGTAAGATTTAAATTAACTTATAAAATGAAATTAACTGTTTTAAATAATGTTTAAATCTCTTTTCAATTTGTTTTTGATCAAAATCTCTTTTTTTTTTTTTTTTTTTTTAATTTAGAATTAAAAAATTTTGTTTTGTTAATATTATTTCTTCCTTTGCTTGTAAGTAGTTTATTTGGTCTTTATTATTTATTATATTAATTTTTGGGCTACATTTAATTTAGCATTTTATCCTAAATTATTTCTGAATCAAATAATTATAATTAATGTAAGATTTATTTTAACTTTGTTTTTTAGTTGTGGTTCTAAAAATGTTATCATTCGACATTCGAAGAATCGAGAATTTCTAAGATTTTGTTATTGACTCCTGAAATGTTGATTAAATCTAGGTTTTCTGTTTGGCTTTCTAAAGACCTTTGTTTTGTTTTTTCTTTCCCTGTATAGGTGTTAGCTTTGCCTCGTAGCTGTGTCTAGAGAATCAGCCATATTGATAAAAAAGGCGGACTGTGTGGAAAAAGTGTTGCTTCGGCTTATCAAAGTATTCATCTTTGGTCTTTTGAATCCTTGAAAGCCTCTGACTTTTATATGCGTCGTCCCCGGCTCCGACAGAGCAAACATATTTGCTTTTTTTTGCCTTCGTCTTCAGAAGCCATCCTCAGGGACACTAGCCGTATTTTCTCCTCAGCCTTAAGAACAGGCACTAAGTCGTGTTGAAACTATAGCAACAGATGAGCCGTCTCTATGGAAATAAAGCCTTGCTTCCCTGACGAGGCCTTCTATTCAATGGTGCCAATTACAGAGAATCCTTGTGGCTGACCCTGAGCTGACACGTTTACATTGAGGATTCAGTCACAGGCGGCTATTAGTCAACAAAGGCTTTGATTGAGTTTTATCTTTCTGAAAGAGTCTCAGACAGATGTATCTCTGCCTGAATTTATAAACCGACGAGCTTTATCGCGAGCTGTGGTGTGAGCACTTGTGTATGCACTTACCTAGCATCTCTTTGTGTCATTCGTTCATTGTTGTTTATGAGGAAATTATCGCCGTGCTTTTGCTGCACTTTGTTGTTTCTGAATTAACAAACAATTTATGAAACATCTCGATTGCTGCAAGCAAAAAAATGCGACTGAGAGATTCTCATTCATAGACCTGATGGAGCTCATTCAGTTGTTACAGAGGATAATAATAAATATTTTTTATTAATTAATGATAATTAGTCAAACAGACTTTACTAGTCATTTATGCACTATTTACATTAGAAAATCAATAATTCTAGTAATTTATCCACTGTTTACAATAAAATACATAATTCTAGTCATTTATGCAATATTTGCAATAAACAGTGCATAATTCTAGTCATGTTTGCACTATTTGCATTAAAAATACATTCTATTAATTTATGCACTATATACATTAGAAAATAAACAGTTCTAGTCATTTATGCAATATTTACAGTAAGAACATACATAGTTCTAGTCATTTACATGTATGTACTATTTACATTAAAAACGTAATTCTAGTCATTTATGGCAATATTTACAAAAAAAATCAGAAATTCTAGTCTTTTATACAGTATTTACAATAAAATACATAATTCTAGTCATTTATGCAATATTTACAACAAACTACATAATTCTAGTCATTTTTTCACTGTTTACATTTATGCACTATTTACATTAAAAAATACATAATTCTAGTCATTTATGCACTATATACATTAGGAAATAAACAGTTATAGTCATTTATGCAATATTTATATGTATGTACTATTTACATTAAAAAAATACATTACTCTAATCATTTAATGCAGTATTTGCATACAAAATACATAATTCTAGTCATTTTTGCTGTTTACATTTTTTGCACTATTTACATTACAAAATACAGAATTCTAGTCCTTTATGTCGTTTACATTTATGCCCTATTTAAAATAAAAAAAATACATAATTCCAGTCATTTATGCAGTATTTACAATAAAAATACATAGTTCTAGTCATTTTTGCACTATTTACATTTATTCACCATTTACATTAAAAAAATACATAATTCTAGTCTTTTATGCAGTATTTACATTAGAAAATCAATAATTCTAGTCATGCGTCCACTATTTACATTAAAAAAAATACATAATTCTAGTCATTTATGCAATATTTACAATAAACAGTACATAATTCTAGTCATTTTTTCATTGTTTACATTTATGCAGTATTTGCATTAAAAAATACATAATTCTAGTCATTTTTGCCATTTACATTTTTTGCACTATTTACATTACAAAATACAGAATTCTAGTCCTTTATGTCGTTTACATTTATGCCCTATTTAAAATAAAAAAATACATAATTCCAGTCATTTATGCAGTATTTACAATAAAAATACATAGTTCTAGACATTTTTGCACTATTTACATTTATTCACCATTTACATTAAAAAAATACATAATTCTAGTCTTTTATGCAGTATTTACATTAGAAAATCAATAATTCTAGTCATGCATCCACTATTTACAATAAAATACATAATTCTAGTCATTCATGCAATATTTACAATAAACAGTACATAATTCTAGTCATTTTTTCATTATTTACATTTATGCAGTATTTGCATTAAAAAATACATAATTCTAGTCATTTTTGCCGTTTACATTTTTTGCACTATTTACATTACAAAATACAGAATTCTAGTCATTTATGCCGTTTACATTTATGCCCTATTTAAAATTTAAAAAATACGTAATTCTAGTCATTTATGCAGTATTTACAATAAAAATACGTAATTCTAGTCATTTTGCACTATTTACATTTATGTACTATTTACATTAAAAAAATACAGAATTCTAGTCTTAATGCAGTATTTACATTAGAAAATCAATAATTCTAGTCATGCATCCACTATTTACGCTAAAATACATAATTCTAGTCATTCATGCAATATTTACAATAAACAGTACATAATTCTGGTCATTTTTTCACGGTTTACATTTATGCACTATTTACATTAAAAAATACATCATTCTAGTCATTTATGCACTATATGCATTAAAAAATAAACAGTTTAGTCATTTATGCACTATTTATATGTATGTACTATTTACATTAAAAATACATCATTCTAGTCATTTATGCAGTATTTGCATACAAAATACATAATTCTAGTCATTTTTGCAATATTTACAATAAAATATACATAATTCTAGTCATTTATCCACTATTTACATCAAGAAATACGTAGTCATTTATGCACAGTTTACATTTATGCACGGTTTACATTTAGAAAGTACATGATTCTAGTT